>NW_026590062.1:11300301-11335185 GCF_907164565.1 Psammomys obesus | reverse complement strand
GAAAGAAAGAAAGAAAGAAAGAAAGAAAGAAAGAAAGAAAGAAAGAACGAACAACTAGACACAAAGGGCCAGTTGAACATAGTGTCCCATTTATAGGAAGAATGGGTGAATCTATTCAGGCAAGAAGATTTGCAGTTGCCAAGGGCTGTGAGGGAAAGGATACAGGGAATGACTACTGACAGGTATGTGGTTTCTCATTAGGGGAACATAAATCTGAACCTGGATCAAGGCGATATGAATGAACTAAAAACCATTCAGCTACATATAGTTGGTTTACATATTTGTAAATTTGACCAACCACCAATCAAAAATACATGAAAAAAGAAAATTGGGTTTGCAGCAAAAGTGTAACCCTGACCTGCTGTCCTGCCCTCGCTGATGTCGGAACATCAATGGTGTTTATGTTGTACTCTGTGTCGAGAGTTGGCTAGAGATGGTTTAAGGTGCGTGAGGGGACATGCAGGGGTTATTACAGACACTGAACTCTCCATAAGGGGCTTGAGCAGTCATAGGTTTTGGTAGGCTTAGAGGTTCTGAACGCTTAAAAATGGTAAGTTTATCTCTGTGAATTCAATCTTAATTTTGAAAACTCTTCCTCTTTTCCCTAAGGATTACTCTGATGTGAACAGCTTGTTTGTGGGTGATCTTGGGTGACCTCAGCTAGCACTCCTGGAGTACAGGGTCTTGAAGCTAGGTAGGCTGTCACTGGGCAAACCACATGTTAGAGCCAGGAGCCTGAACTTAGGGCGTCCAGGGAGCAAGCTGCAGGAAGCAAGCACCTCCCAGGCTCAGGGTGGTTCTGGCTAACAGCAACTGGGTAGGAAGGGCCTGCAAGAGTCGCCATGAGCCGTGGGAGCTGTCAGGAACCAGAGAGGAGAAGAGGGTTTGTGGAATCTCTCCCTGTGGCCCAGCCATCTCCGCTCTCTTTCTTCCTCCTCAGATCCTAGTAAAGACCATGATTCGGAAACGCTCTTTTGGGAACCCGTTTGAGGGCAGCCGGCGGGAGGAACGTTCCTTGTCAGCACCTGGAAACCTGCTCACGTGAGTGACCCCCATCTTTCTTCCAGTCTGGGGGAGGGATGCTGGAAGCTAGGCCTGGGTCATCACAGGAGAGACACTGGGGACACCAGCGGGTCCTGGCTTTGCTCTTGTGTCCTTCTCTGCTCAGCTAGCATCCATCTGGTGGCCATGCACCCATCCTGAAGTTCCTCCTCCCTCTGAGGACTTACTCTCTCTCTGGGAGGTCTCTGGGTTGTAGCACTGTATAACACATGTTCTGTGGCCCCAAAACCATGAGTGTTCTAGGGCCATTGTGATGGATGGGTCATACGGTCTCACTCTGGGCCTTCCTGTGTGAACACATGTGTCCATTCACCCAGTCAAAAATACCATGCTGGTCCAGGCTTGTGTGGCAAGTGCAGGGGTCTACTGCCTCTAGGGTTCGGGGGCATCCCCAGGGTCTCTTCTCACTTCCCTTTTCCCTTCCTCTGGCAATTCCAGCAAAAAACCAACCAGGGAGTGGGAGCCCTTGTCTGAGCCCAAGGTAATGCCTGCCTGCCTGCCTGTGCCATCGCCTCCCCTCTGCCAGGGCCTGGGGCGGGCAGCCGCAGAGCACGTGGGCATCTCCAGCAGGCAGATGTGCCTTCAGCCTGAGCTGCTGTGCCTGGCTCACAGAGGGCCTCTGGGCATCCAGGGGCTTGGGTCCCATGGTGTGTGGTGCATGTGGGCTGCGGTGCATGGCGCTCCACCGGAATGCCTGTAAACTCACCCAGGTCTTCAGGCCCGACTGCAGAGCTGTGTCCCTGTGCACGTCAGTGGCAGCGAGGTCTGTTGTGGCCCTGGGGCTATGCTCTAAGTGTGCACATGGAGCGTAGATCAGGCCTGCAGCCCTCTTGTGGCTCTTTACGAGGTCTCCTCTGCAACTCTGGTGGGTAAAAACCGAGAACTAACCTTAGCAAGATCTGGGCCTTCTTCCTGCCTGCAGATCTAGGCCAGTGCTACCTACAACTTCTGAGGCAGATGGACACTTTTGTCCCTGTAAAGTGGGGTGGACCTGTTCGGTAACCCTGCTCCCTTGAGTGCCTCCATCAGGCTATGTACCCCAGTATCCTTCTCACTGACCCTGATGAGGCTGCCTGACTACTGGAAGCTCCTCTCAGCTTCTGTTGTTAAAAAATAGCTTTCCTGGGGCCAGGGAGATCACTCGTTTGTTAAAGTGTTTTCCACACAAGCATGAGGAAGCATGAGTTCACCCCCGACAACCCTTGTGAAATGCCAGGTGAGGTAGCATGAGTTTCCAGATGAGTTAGAGACAGACTGATCCCTGGAACCCATTGTTTCGTCAGCCTAGCTTCAAAAGAGCAAAGTGGACGGCCCCTGAGGAAGATGCCTCAGGTTGTCCTCTGACCCCGTACATGTGTGAACTTGTGTGTACACACAGCTTTCTCAAGGGCTCTAGGTCTTGGTAGAGCGCTTGCTTCGCATGCACTAAGCCAGCGGTTTCTTCACCCCCAGCACTGCAGAACAAACTGAGGCAGTTAGTGCTCCATAGTTCATGGTTGAAGTGTGCAGTAGGGCCACCGGGGTAGTCATCAGGATAGTTTCCACCCAGGAAGGAGCCTCCCTCCTCCGAGCTCTGTCCACTCAACTCCCATTTTCCAGCATCCACGGACACACATTCGGTTTTCTATAAATTTGTTCGTTCTGCAGGGTTTCTGGCCTTTCATGTTTGCCTTTTTTCTCTCCGCAACACATTTTCAAGGCTTATCCCCAGTGCAGCGTGCGGCAGAGCTTCATTCCTTTTCATAACTGAGTAGTGTTTAGACAGATAGTAATATCTGGATCCATTGGTGGACAGTGTTTCCATCTTGGCTGTCCCAAAGGAATGAGCCCGCTGTGATCACGTGTATGCAATGGGAACTATTTTCCCTTGGTTGGGAATTACCTCATAGGAGGATGTTCATTAGCCACCTGTATCCTAGGAGCCAGGTGCTCGTGTGGTGTGAGAGGACACCTGCTGTTTGGGAAATGGTGTCTTGACAGGAAGAAGTGTCTGAATTAGCAGCTGAGGAGATGCCCACCATGTCTCCACCTTGTTCCCAGATGATCTGCAGCCCCACCTTTGTGTTATGAGAAAGGGAAACTTTTCACGGGCCTTCTCTTTTTCTCTGCGGTAAGGCTTGCCAAAACCAAGGCTGCCTCCCAAATGGACTGTGAGCAAGCCTGTTCTTTGTTTCTTTGTTTGTTTTCAGTGAGATCAAAATGGCAAGATTCCAGTAGATGGAGATTGCCTGGGTGCTCCCTTCCCTCCTCATTCCCTGGTCTGCAGACACAGATCACCCCTAGGGTTACCTTGGAGGGCTGGGAATCTGTAGGGCTTATTCATGGGAGATTACGATGCCTGTCTGCAGTGAGACCCAGCCTGTGCCAGGTGGCAACTTGGAGAGAAGGCCTCCTTCCAGGAACGTCACCTCTGGAATACAAAAATAAAAGACCAGATCATGGAACCCCCAAACTTCGGTGTTCCTTTCTTAGGAATGCATGAACCACAGTTTACCTCCGCTGTGTAGGGAGTACACAGATCATTGTTGAGAGTTGGACAGTAGCCTTGAATGGCAAGGACAGTAGCTTTTCCAATGAGGCGGACTCTGCTTGAAGGAAGCCTGGGGCTGAGCCCCCTCCTCAGAGGCTTCCATCCGCTGAAACTCCATCCACAGCAGGCACAGTAGGCAGGTCTAGTCCAGGTCTGAGGGACTTTTCTGAGAGTTCAGTGGTCTTCTCTTCCCTCCCAGGAGCCTTCTTGTGAGTCTGGACGGTGGGCTGGGTGTTCCTTGATTTTTCTGAAGGCTCCATGTGCCAGGCCAGTTCACACAGGTCCTTGCCACAGTCCCAGCAGTTCACTGGGGAATAACTCAGGACATGTGTCACAGTTTCTACCCCGCAGACACGTCTAGCCTACAGGGTAGAGAAAGGTGGGAGCACTAGAGACCCAGAGAACATACCCCACTGTAGGGCCTGGAGCTGATTTGGGATGTTCCATAGGCAGCTTGGCACCTCTTTTTGGGTGAACCTTGCTTCTCCACTCACAAGGGAGGCAAAGTTAGCTTTAAAATATTTAAGTGAGCGAGTAGAAATGCGGAGAACATCTAAAAGATCAGCTGTGACACAGGGGAGCAGAGGCATGCAAAGGCAGGAGACAGGTCAGGGCTGTGCCGTCATTTCTCCAAGCCTTAATGCTGATTTTCTGTTCGGTGAGCAGGAAGCAAGGCAGCGAAGACAGCCTCCGGGGCCCCGAGCCAGCCCCCGTGGGGGAGGAGGAAGTGCCCTTGTGAAAGGTGGTCCCCGCGTGGAAAGTTGGGGGGCTCCAGCCCCTGGCTCCCCACCGCGTACGCCTCCACCGCAATCCGAGGAGGCGATGGAGCCGGAGTAGCTGCCTGGACCAGCCCAACCTCGCATGCCTGGCTGTGTGGCCCTGCACGGGGCTGCTGCGCCCTGCGTTTCCGTAGCAGCATGTCCTACGGAAACCAAGCAGTGTGCAGAGCCTTGACTGTCATCTCTGCTTACCTTTCTATGTTCCTGTTTTGTTTGTTTTTGTGGTTTTTCTTTTTTTCCTTTGTTGTCTAAGGGGATAAAGAAAAAAAAAAGGACTTGACTCCATGACGTCGACCTTGGCCGCTGGCTGGCCGGACAGGCGGGTGTGAGGAATTGCAAATCGAAACCAACATGCATTTTGGGACAGTTGCTTTTTAAAATGTTTTTATGCCAAAAACCACACCCCCCTTCATTGTGAATTCAGAACCATGTCAGATGTACCAGGTGAATGTGTGTGGGGTTTGAGCTGCACGGAGAGTTAAGTCCTGCTGGCTGGGGTTGCACTTGAGAGGGAGTGGAAGGACCGCGTGACCCCGTACATGCCCCACGCCTCGGCACTTTCCAGGACTGAGGAAGCACAGGGCTAGCCCTCAGTAGCTGCAGGGGTCTTCCATGTAGTTTATTTGTAATGAGGACTTTTTTTAAGTGTTTTTGTTTCTGTTTTTTTTAATGGGTAAAATTATAGTCAGGAGAACTAAAAGGGCTTGAAGTTGAAATGCTTGAGGGGCACTTAGCAGCTCTGGAAGAGCATTCAGCAGCTGTGGTGGCAAAGGTTTGTCTGCAGGGCTGAACACATTTCTTCATGCCAGCTGCTCAAAATGGGTTTCTGAGGTCATCAGCTAAACTCATTCTCTTTGTAAGTTGGCAAAACCTTCAGGGTGATATCTACTCTTTCATGTACATTACATGGCTTAAGACTCAAAATGTTTTCAAGTCTCTAACTAGCCTGAGCTCTGGAGAAGCTCAGAAGTTACATACTGGAGCTTCTAGAGTGTGTGTTCCAGATTCCGCGGCTGTGTGACGACTGAGCTGAAGTCCATGCCTGTGCATTAGCAGCTTCGCTCTCGTGTGCTAGAGACTGTGGGGTTTCTCTCCTCTCGAATACTGTCTGGTTGATATGGCAATGCAACATCAGTCTCCCGTGGGCCACTTAGGCGTGTCATCATTCAGCTTAGGCACAAATGGCTAGCCGCAGGGTCAGAGCTTTAACATGAGTCACACAGTGCCATCAGAGTGCCACTGCAAAGTGTTGGAACCAGAACATTCCTCAGGGCAAAGGGCCTTCATTTTTTTTGTAGGCAGAGCCTGGAGAGCAAACATGGACCTCTTTGACTTTCAGCCAATATTGGAAGTTTGGGTGTGACTGACTACCCAGGGCCACAGAGGAAAACATGAAGTTTAAGAGGGCTTCTAGACTCTGCTTTCTAGTGCTTTGGAGTGATCTGGTAATGACTGTCTAGTCAGTAACGGGGCCCAGAAGCCTGCCTTCTGGGAGTCTCTGTCTGGTGAGCCTCCATGCAGGGTGTTCCTGCAGAGGCAGGAGCAAGGCCTGTCCATAGGCTTTCTTAAGTTCTTGACTGTAGTTTAGCCAGACTTCCCTTGCTGTCGAATAAGCCGTTAGAATTCGGGCAAAGACTCCAGTGTGGGGAGGTTCTCTCTCCTGCTTGCATTGTCTTTGTGACCAAGGACTTCCTGTCACTTCCCGTCTTTTAAATTTAAGGGGAAACAACCCAGTAGCTCTACCCCTTCTGGCCACAGATGGGGTTCAGCTACTTTGCAATAAGCATCTTGTAGTGGTTAAAGCCAGCAGGTCCTGAAGCTCAGTCCCAGCCTGACTGCCTGGCCATGCCCTGAGGAGGGCAGGCGTGTGCGGAGCTCTGCAGAACTCTTCCTGTGTTTACACCACCACACTGGATTTCCACACAATGCCATTTCTCCCCACCAAGGCACTTTGCATCCAGGATGTCTGACCTGGATTGGCGGCCATTTCGCAGCACCCAGCTGGTCAGGCAGGAGTTGAGAGGTCTACATGGGTAACTTTTTTTCTTAAACAAAGAAACACCAAAGAAAGCTGTGGAAAGGAGTGACCCCCCTCTACCCCATCCTGCCCGGCTGCTGTGCAAAGGCTAAGTGGTCAGACTGTAACTAAAGCATTAGAGCACAAACGTTTTCAGAAGCATCGCCAGTGAGGAGAGAAGCCGTCAGAGCAGCTTCTCTGTGTGGGCAGATAGGCCCACAGTTCCTTCCCTGGCTGGCTCACCCACAATGTGTAAGCAACCTTGGCCTACACCCATGGTCTTGAAGGAAGCACAAACCCCATCCCTCTTCTCTGTCTGTCCTATCCTGCCTCTACCATACATCCCACAGGCCGCCAGTGGTTTCCAGACATCTTACGGAGCCCCTTGTCCCTTGGGGCTACAGAGGCCACCTCCTTCCTGGCTTGGGCCTTTCCATGGGACGGAGCTCTTCTCCCGGAACCTTTCTAGAATCAGGAGAGCATCTGTGCAAGCTGAGACCAGGTCAGGCCTGCAGCTCCCGCCCGTCTTCCAGAGGGCGCGCTTCACGTTGCCAGGTGGAAGCGACCTCCGTTTGCTCCCAAGGTGCTAGGGAAGATTGTTGGCTTCTCTCTTCTCCAGCTTCATGGGCTGAGTTTTGTGGGACTTCGGACTTTTTTATTTGGTGATCAGTGCCCTCTGCTTCTGTTTTATTCCCCCTACCCCCATCCTCTCTACTATGCATTTTTTCCTTTTTATCAGGTGTACAAAGTTAAATACTGTGTATTTATCACTTACAAGTACATGAACTTAAAAGATAAGCTTTCCGTTTTTCCACAGGTGATTAAGCTTCTCTGTAAACTTGAAATAAACAGACAGCAAAATGGTGCAAAGCCTGGGCCTCCTGGGGATTCTTTGGTTGGTAGTTTTTGTTTTGTAATATTTCTGCTTACACTGGTGTTCCTTCCTTTAGGCTGATAGGAAGTGAGAAGCCCAAGTCACAGCTAACGCAGGGGCAGGGCCCTTGACCTAGGCGTGTCCTAGGGTGTCACTACTCAGCAAGATTCTGAGGCCACCAGCAGTATCCACAGTTCTTGGAAGCAGGGCAGACAGAATGCACATTCCTGGGTCCCACATAAACTGCTCCCAGGTGAGCCGCCGAGAAGTCGAAGTGTGATGGTAAGGGTAGGATTCGGTGAGGTTGGAAAGGTGAGCAGATGGGAGTGGTTTCCAGCACATGAGCCATGTCCTCGGGCCTGGGCATTGTTTTCCTGCCTTTGAATTTCACTTTTTGTTATCTGGAAGCCCCATTCCATGTTGCAGAAACGTAGGCTATTGTCAGGTATGGTGCACATGCCTGTAATCCTAGCACTTGGGAGGTGGAAGCAGGAGGATTCCAAGTTTTAGGCCAGTCTAGGCTGTACAGTGAGATTCTGAGAGTAAGGAACGGAGGCTCTTGAGAGTCAAGAGAAGGATCCTGTTTGAAAATGCCACTGAGAACCTGAGGATGTGGAGGAACCAATTCTCGGGGCGCATCACTGTCCATCCCAAGGCTTTAGGGCTTCAGGGAGTCCCAGCAGCTCACTCACATGGGAGGGTGAAGGAGCCTGTCATCAACCCCACCTGAGAGGCAGCAGCAGGGTGTGCCAGTGAGTAGAGATGCAGCTGAGTACAGGATGACCCAGGAGTGCCCCAAATATCCAACCCTCACAGCCTTATGTGAGGAGCTGCCATCATGGCCTTTGATAGTGAATAAAGCATGTCCTGGTCTGTGTGCATCACCGAAACAGAGTGCCCAGAACTGCCTAATTTGCAAAGAATAGAAATTCCCCAAATGTCTGGAGGCCGGGAAGTCCACGATCACTGTTCCCGGAAGATGCTGGGTGTGGTGAGGACGCCTCCAGGATGATGTCCAGCATGTGGAAGGAGCACGGAGGCCTGGATCTCTCTGTTAAGCCGGTTTGATAAGACATTTAGTTCCACTCATGAAGGAAGAGTGCTTGTGGCTCAGTCCCCTCCAAGAGATCCCATCTCCTCATCCTGTCACATCAGAGATCCAGTTTCCAAAATGTGGATTTGGGGGTAGGGGGACATACTCTAACCAGGTCAGCATTCCTAAAACTCCCAGTTCCATTTGATCAGTGTTTAGGCAGCACCTAAACTAATGACGAGGGATATGTGTATCACCACGCCTGGCTTGAGCACAGGCCTCTCTTGAGTCTTCTACCCATATCCTCTGCATGCTGGGGCCGACTCCACTAGAAAGGCAATTTCTAGGCCGGAGCCCATTTGCTTCGAACAGAAGCCAGTGTGCTCACACTGTACAAACAACAGGTGCCCCAACCAACAGCACGCCAGGGATCCACTGTGTGTACTGAGCAAAGGAACCCCACATAAAGCGAGCTTTAACGGCTGTGTAGGCTGGAAGAATGTCTGGAGTCTGAGGCCAGCCTGAGCTGTGCACAGTGGAGTTGCACAACGCCCAAGGTAACAATGCCAGAGTCCCCACGGGAGATGAGTGCAGTGATGGACATCTGTAATTCCAGCACTCCTGGAAGAATCATTTCTTTGTGCATGTGTGTGTCTCTCTGTGTGTGCACATATCATATGATTGCCTGTGAAGGGGAGAGGCAGCTGTCAGACCTCCTAGCACTGGAGTGACAGTCAGCTGTGACGCTCCTGATGTGGTGCTGGAAACTGAAAAAGAGCAGCAGGGGCTCTTAACCACACAGTCATCTCCAGCCCCAAGTGAGCACTTAAAAACAAAACAGAAGAAAATGAAAAATAGCCAGGTGCTAGTGACAGTGCAGCACATGCCTTAGTCCCAGCACTCTGAGTTCAAGGCCAGCCTGATCTACACAGCAAATTCCAGGACAGCCAAGGCTATATGGAGAAACCCTGTCTCAAAAAAACAAAACAATAAAAAAGCCTCACAAATCAGTTTTGTTGAAACTGTCTCATAAATTTTGCCTACTACCCTACCACCTATCACAAAGCAAGAAAAGCCTGGATTGATCATTTATTCAGAAGAAGTAGAATGTCCCTAACCTATCATACCCCTAAGTACTTGGAAATGAATTGATTAATGGCAAAGGGGAGGGCCAAGCTGTTTTTCACCAGACAGAATTAAGCCAGTGTGGTGCTGTGAAACTGCAGGCTGGAAATAGCTCCATTCACACTCACACTGTGGCAAGATAGATGTAGTTGGTCCTGCTTCAAGGTGTAAGCTGGAGAAACTAATGATGAGGGAGATGGTCAGCTACACCCCTGAAATTGTGTTGCCTATAGAATGCCTATAGAATGCCTATAGAATGCCTTATTCTTATTTATAAGAATAAATAGTAGCTACATTATATGGAAATATAAGCTATAGGAAAATGCACATTCCATGAGGGTACAGCCTAATAGAGATCACAGTTCTTAGGCTTGTAGACAGTCCTAATAGGGAAAAAATCCTGGTATTCCAAAAGCAAAGCCCAGAGCTGAGGGTCAGTGGCAGAGCATTGCCAGATGATGCACAAGATGCAAGAGAGAGTCTATTCAGAGATGGTGGGGGGTGCAGGGCAGGAGGTGTGCTTTGTGGGACAGGGAGGGACAGAGGTGGCATATGAGGGCACAGCCAAGAGCCAGGGCATGTCCTTGCTGTTGTACAGCACAGTTCCTTGGTCAGGAACCCCAGCTGCCCCCGGAAGTGACCCTCACTGTATCAGGCAGACATCCCACAAGGACCTCCTACCTCAGCCTGACCCCTTCTTGTTTGGTGGCTCCATTTGGATGTTGACCACTTTCATGATGAAAGAGAGCTTTGGTTCGAATGCTAAGAGACAGCACAGACATGGATTTTTTTTAAAAAAATCATTTCTTTTAATGTTTGGTCCTTGGTCATTTCAATATAGCCCTTCTGAAAGGAAATGCTAACCCTGCCTCTGTTACAAGGACAAAGTTCCTGGTCACAGGGAAGAGGGACAGTGTCCCAGGTGCTGAGGGTACCTGGGAGAAGCTCCTTCCTTATAAAGTGCTTGGACAGAGCTGCTGTGCCGCAGAGGCTCTAGAGACTGGAACTTCCTGGGGAAGCCAGCCCTGGCAGCCCTGGAGAAGACGGCAATCCCATCAGCCAGAGCAGTGTCTGCTCTCCGACTGTCTATCTTCCTGCCCCAATGTGCTCACGCTGTACAAACAACAGGTGCCCCAACCAACAGCACGCCAGGGATCCACTGTGTGTACTGAGCAAAGGAACCACACATAAAGCGAGCTTTAACGGCTGTGTAGGCTGGAAGAATGTCTGGAGTCTGAGGCCAGCCTGAGCTGTGCACAGTGGAGCTGTACAACGCCCAAGGTAACAATGCCAGAGTCCCCACGGGAGATGAGTGCAGTGATGGACATCTGTAATTCCAGCACTCCTGGAGGCAGAAGCAGGAGGATCTTGAATCTGGAGCCTGTCGGAGCTGCGGAGCAAGACCCAGGCTCAAAAACAACAGAACAATCAAGACCTGCTGGGTAACCCTGAGTATTTGTGGAGCAGAAACTGGAACTTTCTCTAGAGGGATGGAGCAGCCATTTCTCCCATCTCACTGCTTCGCTGAGGGCTGTGTGGGCTTGACGTGTAGGGTTAGACATCACTGGTCCATCTCACCAGAGAGACCCTGCAAAGGAGGGCGAGCAAGTAACTACCTGGTGTGCTGCCACCACGAGTTACCCAACCACTTTGGACAGGCAGGAGTTTGGGGCTTTTCCTGCCGGCTTCTGGAAGGACCTTAACGACAGAGAAGCCTCACATTGATTCTGGATGGTCTCACAGAACAAAACTCTCATTCCAAAAGATGACTGTAAGGACACGTGGATGTAGATGCTGCCCTTCTATCCATTATCAAAAGCAAGCTTTGACTAATTAAAATGCAGCTGAAGGGGCTGGAGAGACAGCTCAGTGGTTAAGAGCACTGTCTGCTCTTCCAGAGGTCCTGAGTTCAATTCCTGGCAACCACCTGGTGGCTCCCAACCATCTTTAATGTGATCTGATGCCCTCTTCTGGTGTGCAGGTGTACATGAAGATAGAGCACTCACATACATAAATAATCTTTAAAATACAGCTGGGTTTTAAGGTAGAAAGGAAACAAACGCAGCCACAGGTGTAACTGCCTGGGTGAGCAGTTGACAGGTGCCGGCCTTGCTCAGTGTTCTCCAGTGAGACAGGAGACAAGGACAAGGAGCTCACAGCTCTTGCCTGCCGGGGTGCAGGTGCCTACCTGCTCGTAGTCTTCCACATACTTGTATTTCTTGTCCCGGTAGTAATATCTTTTCTTCATGCAGTAGAGGACTATGACATCACACAGCACCGTCGCCTGATTTGGCACAGAATGAACCAGGATGCACTTAGCTGTTGCTCTGTGAGACCCCTTCCTTCCCTTGAAACCTAATCTACTGAGGAGGAAAGGCCATCTCCATTTCTCTGGATCAGACCAGCCTCTGGCCGAGGGGCTTGGTCTCTGAGGTGGGATGTCTAGGGATCCTTTCCCCTTCCCCTGGAGGCATCCAGTCGAGAGACAAGTCTAAGGTTTAGGGGAAGGACAGCTCACTGTGCAGCTGACTACTGAGGAAGGTCCAGTCTGGATGAGAAGAGAAGAACAACTCAGGCCACTCACCACCCCCAGCAGCGCCAAGCCAGAGCCAACGTTGATCATGGTAGGGATGATGTCAAACTTTCCAGCCTGCATTAGGTAGGAAGGGAACCAAAGTGTTTTGATAGGGTGACCACAGGAAATAGGGCAGTGGGAAGGAGGCTGCCTGACCCACAGGGGTTCAAAGGAGGGCCAACCTTTCCAAACACAATGATGTCAAAGCGGATGCCGTATGCCTTGATGAGCGTGCGCTGCTCTTTGCCAGCAAGGTCTCTGAAGTACTTGGCAAACCTGGAGGAAAAGAGGGTGGTTTAGAGAATACATGCGGGCCTTGGGTCCTAAGAGGAGCCTGTTAGAGCAGGACCTGAGTGCCTGGGCAGAGCTGGTCTTGGCCCAGGAGCTGCTCTGCTGGCTTCGTGGACACCAAGCACCCCGGGTCAGCCTCCCAGTTGGCTTGAGGCATGTGACAGGAGGAACCAGGACCCCTCCTGAAGGAACAGAATGACTCCTGTCACCACCTTCCGCAGGATGGCAGAACCCTCTTGCTCCGAATGGCCTTCCTGATGCGGCGGAGACACCTGCCTCTCTCCAGGGGACCCTGGTTACTAACAGAGGAGTAACCGGGGTCTGCCGGTTACTGCACTGAAGGACAGGGACAAAGCCAACCCAGCACTCGTCTCAGCCCAAGATCTTGGCTCCAGGTGGGACACACCACGCCTCACTGGTTCTCCTGCCTGCCATCTGCTTTTGTCCTTTAAATGGCTGGGTCGAGATACACACAATCGAGCGGAAATGCAGCTACACAACTCACCCAGCAGACTACAGAATGCAAGCTAGGAAAGACTGATTGCAGCACTCCAGGAACTGAAGGTCAATCGGTCTTAAATACCCAACCAGCCAGTTTTAGATTCTCAGCAGCTCCAGAAGAAACCTTGCCTTTACCGCAGTTCTGTCAGCCCACCCTTGGCACTCTCCCAGGATCTTAGCCTAACACCTGGGATCTGTCTGGTCCATAGCTTCTACCCTGTGGTCCAGGCTTGGGACCCTCAGATGAGACTGATATGGGCAGAGGCCAGGGGCTGGGTTCTTCTCAGCTCTAGGATTCTAAACCAAGCTTGAGGACTCCACAGCGGTCCCAGGGAGGACCCTGCAGCAATAGGGATATAAGGATACAGACCTGACCCCCAGGGGAGAGTTCAAATACCTGCCCTAGTCTCAGAAACTCCTATCTTTCTTAAAACCCCCACACAAATTTGATACCACAAGCTACCACTAGAGGGAGCCACGAGCAACTAAGACCAGCCCAGCAAATGCACTTTGAAGGCAGGCAGGATTTTGCTGCTTTTAAGAAAATGACAAAGGTGTTCCTAGGCCTCTCGTTAGAGTCCCAGGTGTCCTGGATTTAATAGTGTCCCCTTCTCAAGCTCATGTGGCCTGCAAAGATGACCTTATTTTGTGGAGGTCATACTAGTTAAGGTTCATCCTAAATCTAATGATCAAGTTGAGGAAGAGAGACTGGACCAGGAAGAGAGATGCCTTTCACCCAGCACTCAGGCAGATAATGCACTCCTATTTCTGGAGTTTGAGACCAGCCTGGTCTACATAGCAAATTCCCAGCCTGTCCAAAAAAAGAAAAGAGAAGCTGGGTGTGGTAGTTCACACCTCTAATCCCAGCATGTGGGGTGACGGCAGAGGGATCAGGAGTTCAAGATGATTCCAAGCTACACAGAGAAGATAGGAAGAGGGAAGAAAGCCACATGACCACAGAGGTGGTGACACATGTCCAGGCCAAGGATAGCTAGCAGCCACCAAATGCTTAACGGCAAGGAAGGATACAACCACAGAGCCTGCAGCAGCACAGCCTGGCAGACACCCTGATTTTAGGCTTCTGGGTTCAGAACTATCAAAGAATAAAGTTCTGTTGCGTCGAGCTGTTCGGTTTTAGTTGTTACCAGAGCCCAGGGGAACTGCTACGCCAGCATTTTCCACATGCCAATCTGAGGGCTGCCCTTTGTACTGCACTGAGATGGGGTCTCGCCATGTGTTCAGGCTTTACACATGCCCCTCCTGATTCCGTTTCCCAGCCTCTGGGATTGTAGATGTGTATCACCACGCCTGGCTTGAGCACAGGCCTCTCTTGAGTCTTCTACCCATATCCTCTGCACGCTGGGGCCGACTCCACTAGAAAGGCAATTTCTAGGCCGGAGCCCATTCGCTTCGAACAGAAGCCATAATAAACTCATCTGTTCCTCACAGCGAAGGGGGGAATGTGGGAAAGGATGACCCTTGGAAGCTAAGCTGTCTGCTTTTCTCTCATCTACCCGGCCATCCTCAACACGTTAGGGAAAAAGGATTTTCTATGCGTATATTTTTATGCATATTTTTATGCGTATGAGTATTTTGCCTCCATTAAGTGCACCATGTACACACAATGCCCAAGGAAGCCAGAAGGCGGCACTGGATGCCCTGGATCAGGAGTTACAGACAGTTGTGAGTTGCCATGTGGGTGCTAGGAACCCAACCCTGGTTCTCTGCAAGAGCAGCCAGCGCTCTTAGCTGTTGAACACTTTTCTTGTACCATGAAAGGGCTTGGCTATCACAGGAGCAAGGCTCTGCTGGGAGAATTCTGCCAGGATTTGGCCGTCCTGCGCTGAACTGGTGATACACAGCCTGTCCTGAGAGTACTGGTGGTTGGGAATGGGAGGGGCATGAACAACCCCACAGATATCCGCCATCGCCCTCCTGACTCGTGAGTGCTGGGGCCCAGGCTCATTCACCTGAAATTGTAGCCGGGAGACACATTGTGCTCCAGGTCCCGGGTGTCGAGGCGCCGGAAGGAATATCTGGGCAGGCAGAGAGAGGCAGCTCTGTCAAGGTTGCAGTCCCATTTCACCTGGATGCCCATGATGCCTCCCTGTGGGGAAAGCAGGAGAGGCAGACAGGCTTTCAGAACTCAGGTCCACACTGGGGCCAAGGAGGGACGAGAAGAGCCATGCCAGCACACACCTCAACTGCCATATCCTGGAAGCTGTGCCCCGCATCCGCCACGATTTTGCCAAGGCGGAATATGGGGCAGAAGGGATCCGTGTGAGCGTCGTAAATGCAGGATTTGAGGTAGGAGGTGGTGATGTTGGGGAGGATGTTCCTCCTGGAGTCGGGGAGGAAGCAGAAAGTCTGAGCAAGGGGACCTCAGGGAGAGCCGGAAGTCCTTTTGAGAGGCTGGGAATGCACATGCCCACTTACTTGCTGAAATTAAACTTGGGGTACCAGATGTTGTTCTTTACCAGCAGGGTGAAGTTTTCGGCAGCCTTTAACAGAGCTGGCCTGGAAGAGAGTTGCAATGGCCATTAAGCACGCGCACACGCCTGTGCGACCTTCCCGACAGTCGGCACTCTGGAGAAGGGGCGCATCTGGCATGTTCTTTAGTGTAACTCTAGGTCACCAGGCCTTCTAGAGCCTTCCTCTGAAGAGGCGGGACTTCCTGCCTGAAGCATGTGCTGCACAGGATGCTGTGGCCACCATGACTTCTTGGCAGCTGCTGGCCTCGTGCTTACCCTTTAGGGTGTTCGTGGGCTGCGGATGCTCCCTACATCTGGTTTTATAAGTCAGAGCACAGGGGAGTTCACCAGCAGGCGCACCCTGGCCTTGCCGAGAGGGAGACCGTATTGTCAGAGTGCTCCGGAAGGCACCACGGCAGCTTCCGGCTGGCCGTAGAAGGTGAGTCTGTCCCCAAGGGGACTCATTTCCTGGGTGGAATTTTCTTAGTGAGAATCCAGAAATATGTGTCTGACGCTTCTGTGGAGGAGGCCTCCCCTGAGGCAGACAGGAACTTTGAAGTTATAAATGGAACCGCTCACCGCAGCCCTGCCTCAGCAGCAAAGCCACCGCGGGTCATCTGAGGGGAGCTGAGCCTGACACCTCTGATGCTAAGTAAAGGCCTGGAGCTCCTTCGGCCTCAAAGTCCCTGTTCCTTATCAAGAAGGAGGGGGTTATAACAGGGGTTTTGCATTTTTGTCATTTTCTGTATCATATCCCAATTCCTGTGCACCCCATAGACAATACTTCAAAATCAGTTTTTACTTTTGAAAAAAAAATGAAGCAAAATTCAAATAACATAAAAATAGCCATTATAAAATGAGTCCATTTAGTGAAGTATTACGGCTCATACCTGTTATCCTAGCACTTGGGAGACTGCGCCTGCAGCGTCACTAATTCAAAACAAGTTCTTAGCTGGGCCTCATTCTTTTTAAGAGCAGAATAAGATTCCATTGTATGGGCATACCACAATTTGTACACATTCATAAAAACTTGAGTTGCTCCCAATTTACTCCCCAAACAGTGCTATTGAAACTTGTAGTTAATATTATCATCTGCTCAGGATGGGGCTTATTCTTAGTAAGAAATACAAATCGGCAAGTGATAACCAAGATACCACAAGTCAGAGTTTCCTCCTTGATAAAGGGAGAGACTGAGTAAGAATGGAAATCTCAGCCGGGCGCAGTAGTGCCTAGCATGTGGGGAGGCAGAGTCAGACGGATCTCTGTGAGTTCAAGCCCAGCCTGGTCTGCAAAGCAAGTCCAGGACAGCCAAGGCTACATAGAGAACCCCTGTCTTGAAAAGAAAAGAAAAGAAAAGAAAAGAAAAGGAAAGAAAAGAAAAGAAAAAAAAAAGAATGGCAATCTTTTTGGTGTTATGTCCGTATGCACAGCTGGAGGCTGAAGCACAACTTTTAGTGTCTTCCTCATGAACCTGGCCCATCTCTGAGACAAGGCCTCTCATTGGCCTGGAGCTCACAGTTAGACTGGGCTAGCTGGCCGGTGAGCCCAGGGACCCCTGAGCACACCTCCACAGCACCAGGATTCCAAGCATGTGCCACATGCACGTTTTTCTGTGAGTTCTCAGAGTAGACCAAGTCCTGGGCTTTATCTGCTGAGGCGTCCTCCTCACCCCATCCAGCTGCAGGGCTATCTTTCTTACTGTGTGACCCAGCGGTATTTCTTGGACCAGCTGCTCCACCTGTCCTGTACAACTTCAGCCACACTGTGGTTTCTTTTGTTGTTTTTCTTGTTCTTGGTTTTGGTTTTTGAGACAGGGTTTCTCTGTATAGCCCTGGCTGTCCTGGAACTCACTCTGTAGACCAGGCTGGCCTCAAATTCACCAAGATCTGCCTGCCTCTGCCTTTTGAGTGCTGGGATTAAAGGCCTGCACCACTACCAGCCTGAGAAGTTTTTGTTTGTTTGTTTTTTGTTTTTTTAAGTAGAGAGAGATGGCTCGGCAGTTAAAGGCTCTTTCACCTTAGGTCAGGGAATCACAACTGCCTGTAACTTTAGCTCTGAGCACCACAGGCACTTGATACGCATACACACATGTATTTTTCTTAAAAGAATCTTTAAGAAATACAATCAATCAATCAATTAATTATAATTACTTAATTGGCGTTTTTGAGGCAAGGCTCTCTATACAACCCTGACTGTCCTGGAATGCACTGCATAGACCAGGCTGGCCTCAAACTCACAGAGATCCTTCTTGCCTCTGCCTCCCAAGTGCTGGGATTAAAGGCCTGCACCATCACAACCAGTGTCTTTAAGAAATTTTAAATGTAAAAAGAAAGTGGCAATCAGCATATGCTATCCCAACATATACTGTGACTTGGCTATGTGGCCAACATAAAATAGTAATCAGATCTTGTGTATTTTGTCTTGGTCCTAGTGTGTCATATCAACAGTGCACATTACTTTAGACCCAGCATTTCAAAAACCCCAACCACTGCAGGCAGCAGGTGGCCCCAGTGCTGAGGCCACCTCAGTGGCCTCAGAGGTCACCTCAGTGACACTCAGGTCCTTCCAGCACCCAGACCCCAGGGTCCTCTCCTTCTGGCATCTTCCCCTTTGTCTCAGCGGCTGCCATCAACAGCCACCAACGTTCCCCAAATGGCAGCACTCCCGGGCTGACCTGCTCTGGCTTTCTGCTCCTGAGGTCTCACATAGGTCTGAACGCCACAGAAACCCAAGTGCCATGCACTTCTCTGTGCACAGAAGAGAGTGGGAAGACAGTGTCCGGGGCCCTGGACCTTGTGTGGTTTGTGACCTTGCCTTTGCAGACATTTATGACTTCCCCACCCCTCCTGGGCAACAGAAGCCCAGCCTCCTTTGGAAGCTAGCCTCCCCCAGTCTCAGCCTGTGCTTTTTGGGTGGGACTGATGGCAGGCCTAGCCTCGGAGGCAGATATGTCACCTATGTCCAAGCTGAGACACGAAGGTCGTCCCCCAGCTATGGTTATGGGTTGAGGAGTGTGACAAGACTGCACAGTGATGGAGAAGTCCAAACTGCACAACCAGGACAGGAGAGAAGCCCGGGGCTGCAACTGAAGCTGACCTGAAGAAGGCAGAGGCAAAAGGAGCCTGGTCCTCTGGGAGCCCCGGACGTAGCCTCGCTCAGACGGTTTTTGTTAGTGGGAACATAAAATGTGCTGCTTGTGTGTGTTGGGGGTGGGTGGATCTGTGCGCGGTGCCAAAGCCATGTGTGATAGCGCGTGCCGGTAATTCCAGTCCTTGCTGCAATGCCTGAGGATTTGAGTTCCATTCCTGGGTCCCCAATGGTAGAAGGAAGGAAAGAGCTGACTCACAAGTTATTTTCCAACCTTCATGTACATACATACACATACACACACACACACACACACACACACACACAAGTAAATATAATTAAAATTATTATTAATTTTTTAAATCAAGGCCATCTCAAGTTACATAATGAGGTTCTTAAAAAAAAAAAAAAAACAAACAAGACCATGAGGCAATGGTGCCATACACCTTTAATCCCAGCACTCAGGAGGATCTCTGTGAGTGTGAGGCCAGCCTGGTGTACAGAGTCCAGGACAGCCAGGGCTACACAGAGAGACCCTGTGTAGATTAAAAACAAACAAACAAACAAACAAACAAACAAACAAAACCCGAGGACTGTTTCCTGTTGGTTGCTTGCAGCTGACAGTGCTCCAGCACACAGGAGTCGATGCTCCTGTGTCCTGGGACAAACCTGTGGTCTCCCTGCTCTGTGGTGACAGCCACTCTCTCAGGGTAGAGTGGCCCCGCCCACAGGCCCAGAGTGCACAAAAACAATCCCAGCACTCAAGCTCAGCTCACCTCTGTGTCACCTCCCTCCAGGCTGAAAACCAAGGTTAGGGAACCTTGGGTAGGACTCACGTTGGCACACCGGCATCGTCCTCCACTGGGCACCATGCTGCCACCTCACAGGTCTTCACAGACTCATTGAACGGAACACACTTTCCAGTCCCAACTCCTGTGAAGAGAGGAGAGACCGAGGAGCATAGGTCCCCATCGTTCACCTTTGTGCAGTACAGTAAGAGACCTGAGGATCGTGGGTAGCCAATCTTTAGCGGATGATAGGATTTAGATGGTGTCTAGAAAAACGGAAGTAGAACAAGGAAGCTGCCTCAGGGCTGGCCACATATCTGCCAAAGCGATAACAAGTCACAGAGAGGGGCACCATCGGGGCTGTCTGCCCTCCCCTGGGTTCACATGGCATGGCGGTGGGCAAGGGTGTGGTGTCGGGGCTGAGGTCTTCTCTGTTGCTGAGGTAGAACTGAACCCAGGGCTCATCTAAACCTGTTCCCTACCACAGAGCTGTGTCCTAGGTTGGGGGTACAGGGAGACGGTAGGTTTTTATTTTTGCAATTTCTCTATCACAGATGTGCCACAGGAAGTGTGATGCCATCGGATGCCACCTTCCCCAGGTCCAGCGTCTGCTGAGATGTCCCAGCTGCTCAAGTCACTCACTCCTACCATTGCTGTGGGTGCCTGTGGAGCCAATGGTGCAGTTGGAGTCTGAATTACAAATGGTGGTCTTATCGGGAATCTGGAAAAGGAATGAATGAAAACAGGTTCCATGAGCCCTATGCAGTTTTCCAGGAGTAGATGTGGGTGTGAAACCTGAGGGGCTTTTCCAAAGAGCTACCCACCTCTGGACAGGTGCTCTGTGTCTGGTTCACGGTGATGATCATGTTGGTCATGATGAAGAGGGAGTTCTCCTCCTGTGGAGAGGAGAGAACCCTGTTGAGTCACCCTCAGAAAGCCAGATGGGGCTGGAGAGATGGCTCAGCGCTCACTGTTCTTCATTGGAGCTGGGTTTGATTCCCAGCACCCACAGGGCAGCTCACAGCTGTCAATGACTCTAGTTCTAGAGAGACCTGATACCCCTTTCCAGCCTCCACAGGCACCAGGCACAAAAGAGCTGTGCAGACATGTATGTATGGCAAAACACTCATACACATAAAATATATCTAAAAAGGAAAGCATTTGAGTATTTAAGAAGAAAACTAGAAGTCAAGAAAAGGAAGGAAGGAAGGAAGGAAGAAAGGAAGGAAGGAAGGAAGGAAGGAAGGAAGGAAGGAAGGAAAGAAGGAAAGAAGGAAGGAAGGAAGGAAGGAAGGTAGATTCCCTTTTTTATGTGTGGGAGGGATGGCTGAGACAGGGTCTCATGGAGCTCAGGGTGGCTATGGACTGTATATGGTCCACGCTGCCCTTGAATTCCTGATCCTCCCGACTCCACCTTTTCAAGGATTGGGATTACAGGTGTGCACCATTAAATCTGTCTAGAAATTTCTGTAGGAATATAATTAAATCTATATATAATTTATATCTATAAATATAATACACAATATATAATATTTTATATATATTTAAGCTGATGGAGGGCTGTCTCGGAGGTTAAGAACACTGGGTGCTCTGTTCAGTTCCCATCACCGACACAGAGGGCTCACAACCATCTGTAACTCCAGTTCTGGAGGATCTGATGCCCTCTTCTGGCCTGTCCAGGCAAAACAGGTAAATTAAAAAAAATTTTTTTTGGATAACACAATTAAAAAAAACAAAAACAAAACAACCCCCCCCCCCCAGCTGATCTGTGGTCCATTGTTCACCGCACCCTCTGATAAAACTAGAACTTAAAAGAGCAGATAGTTGCAGAAAAATGTTACTAACAGCACTTTCACAACAGAGGCCTACAATGACTGGCAAACCAGCTGTGGTCTAGCCATGTGATGGAGTTAGCATCTGGCCATAACAAGGAATGAGATACTGTTGTGTTTTCTACATACACAAAGCTAAAGAGTGTGGGGGTGTAGGGATGAAACTTGGTGACAGAATTCTAGGCCTAGCAGTCACGAGGCCCTGTGTTCAAGTTCCAGTTCCACACACACACAGAAGAATTATGGACTGGAGAGGTGGCTCCGTGGTTATGAGCACTGACTGCTTTTCCAGATAACCTGGGTTCGGTTCCCAGCACCTCACGGTGGCTCATGACTACCTACAACACCAGTTCCAGGGAACCTGATGCCCTCTTCTGACGTCTGCTGGTACTGTACGCAGGGGTTACACATGCAGGTACACACACAGACATAAAATGTTTTTTTAAAACCACGCTAAAGGCTGGGTGTGGGGGGGCATGCCGTTAGTCCCAGGACCTAGGAAGTAGAGACAGAAGGGTCTCTGTGAGTTCAAGGACAATCTGGTTACGTAGCAAGTTCTAGGTTAATCAGGCCAGCAGCATAGCGAGACTGTTTAAAAGACAAACAAACAAGCAAATGTAAAAATGCTGGAGAGATGGCTCAGTGTTAAGGGCACTGTCTGTTCTCCCAGAGGTCCTGACTTTGATTCCCAGCACCCACATGGTGGCTCCCAACCATCTATACTAGTATCTAATGCCCTCCTCTGGCCTGCAGGTGTACATAGAGATAGAGCCCTCATATGTAAAATAAATAAATAAATCTTCAAAAAATACTCTACAGGAGTCTGTCAGCAACAGACGTTTCTTTTTAAAATTATTTATTTTTATTTTATGTTCACTGCTGTTCTGCCTGCATGCATATCTGTGTGAAGGTGTCAGATCCCCTGGAGCTGGAGTTACAGACAGTTGTGATCTGCCAGGTGGGTTTTGGGACTTGAACCTGGGTCCTCTGGCAGAGCAGCCAGTGTTCTTGACTGCTGAGCCGTCTCTCCAGGACCCCCCTTCCAGCTGTTTACCAGATAGATACCCCTTATCTTGAATCTGCACCTCCTCGAGTTAGACTTGCACAGTGCATTGTCGGCTGCTTTCTGTTTCCTGTTGCTTAGCTCTTTCACTAGTCTAGAGATGAACATGGATGTGGAGGTTACGACCCATCCACTGAGAGGCTCGGGAAGAGAGAGCCCCTGGGAACCCCTAGGTCCCAACCCTGCTGCTTGACACAACACAGCTGCTGGCTAGACCTTCCCAGTAAGGTCCAGGGGAGGGTGTGTGCCTGTCCTTGGCTGCAGTAGGTACAATGGGTGTGACAGTCTCAGAGCTCAGGAGCCACTACCACTCTGCTGAGCCAGGTACAAACCAAAAGAATCACCCAGTGCAACCACTTGTTCCAACTGACTTTTTTTTATTATTTTTTTAAGATGGGGTTTCACTGGGTAGCTCTGAATGTCTTGGGACTCACTAACTCGTTCTGTCAACCAGACTGGCCTGGAAATTTACAGAGATCTGCTCACCCTTGCAGTTTGAATGCTGGCGTTAAATCATGCACCACCATGCCTGGCAGTCCATTTTATTTTTCTGTCTCATTAGCTCTGGCTTTTCTCTGGACCTTCCCCCTCATATTATCAGACTCTTCTCCTGAGAAGGCAGGTTAATTAACACTCTTGAAGAGAATATCTCAACTCCTTGTTTTCTCTCTCCCAGCTCCAAGCCAAGTGCTTACAGCTCACATTAATCTGGCCACCATACCCATCAGCCACGTGGTGCTAATCAGGGTTTGGCCAAGTGGCGCGCAGCCGAATCAATGTTTAACGTGCAGCTCTGGGGCTGGAGCCTTGGCTCGGCAGGAGCGTGCTTGCCTAGCATGTGTGAAGCCTCCAGCTCCACAGAGAGGCCGGAAGGTTCACGAGCACGGGGTGGATTGACAGACTGGCTGGGACGCCCCATGCAGCAACTGCTTCTGCTCTGTCCCTGACGGAATCTGACCGCTTCCTTCTACTGTGGGCGTGTGATCTTTAACTGCTGTTTTGTTTGGGGGTTTGTTTTGTTTTGTTTTTTTATACCCTGTGACAAGCTTTACCTTGTGGGTGTAAGACAGAAAAGCAAACAGTGAATGCGGAAGGTGCTGTCTCCAGCCTCACGTCCCAAGACTAAAGACCTTTGCTTTCTTACCCTCTAGAGCGTGGAGAGGTGACGGTGTGGGGAAGACAGAGCTGCTGGGTTGGAGCCAGCCACACTACAAAGCTGTAGAGCTCTTGAGGGTTCTCTGGTAGAAATGACATCCCAGCTCTGGCTGCATTGCTTTCTCATGCTAAAACAACCCGGGTGTGAAGGTGGCGACCTCTGGCCACTCACCGTGTGTGTGCAAAGCCAGCAGAGAGCTCCTTGTGCAGGGAAGTCACATCGAGACATACCTGAGCTGGGATCACATAGTCCGCCACATCCCAGATCCGGAATCCAAGCTCGGAAGTGTTGGTCACAGCCACCCCTTTGGCTTTGGTTGTCACCGAGCTGACTACTGAATCTGTTTCTTGGTAGCCCCTTTCCCACACAAACACCCACCTGAAAAATACAGGAGGTCATAGCATTCAGTAAACTCGAACTGACAACAGGGAGTCTCTGATAGCCTGGGGGGGGGGCGGCGGAAGGGTGGCATTTACTAATTATGTGACTTGCAAAAGATGCTGAACTTCTGCAAAATGGACACAGTAGCACTGGTTATTTTGTGAGAAATAAATGACGTGGTTGGCTAGCACAGTCATCCACACACAGGAAATGCTCAGTGAATGCTGTATTTATCACCGTATGTCTAAGACGCCTCAAAACACTGATCTTTGGGAAGCAACTGTTTCCATTTGATTTACTTTCAGGAGGTCACTGAATCCTGGCCGCTTCATGAGGCACGCAGCATGATTGTTACCTACAATTTACAGAGACAGGAATAGAAACAAAGGAGGGTTGAGTCACTTTCCTAAGGCTGTATAGCTAGCAAGTGGCAGAGGAGGGATCTGAACTCAAGCCAGAAACCTCTGAAGCCTCTATTGTCTCTAGACAAGAGAACCTTGTTTCTTAGGCAACTTTGGTTGTTTAAAACCGGCTTTTGCCGTGTATCCCTGGCTGGTCTGGTACAGGCCATGTTGCTCAGGCCAGGCTCACATTCTGAGGTGGAAGTTCTCCCATTCCCTTCTCAGGCCCCCAAGTGCTGGGATCATAGGTGTGCCACCATCTGCAGCTGTTGGTTGCCCTGTGTGATGGTGTGTGTGTCGGCGTGGACTCACGTGTAAAAGTCAAAGGACAACCTACAGAAGTCCATTTTCTCCATTGTGGATTCTCCGGGCCTGATTCAAGTTGTCAGCCTTGCATAGCAATCACTTCCTTTGTTTTTGTTTGTTTTGAGACAGGATTTCTCTGTGTAGAAATCCTGAAACTCACTCTGTAGGCCAGGCTAGCTTGGAACTCACAGAGATCTGCCTGTCTTTGCCTCTCAACTGCTGAGTTCAAAGGCTGCACCTCCACACCAGGCTAGCAAGCGCTTTTTGAGACACAGCCTTGCTATGTATATGTATTCCAGGCTGGCCTTGAACTTATGATCATCCCTTGCCCCTTTAGGATTCCAGGCTGCACCATGTTCTGCTCAGGGAATTTACATGTTTGTGTGTGTTTGTGTGTGTTTGCGTGTGTAAGCCAGAGGGCAGCCTCAGGTAGTCTTCCTCTGAAGACTCCAAAATCCACTTGGGTTTTGTTTTGATACAGAGCTCTCATCATTTAGCTCTGGCTAGCCTGGAACTTGCTATGTAGATCAGACTGGTCTTGAACTCCCTGAAATCCACCTGCCTCTGCCACCTGAGTGCTGGGATTAAGGAAGTGTGCCACCCCCATGGCTGGCTTCCACTTTGTTTTTCTGAGACAGGATTTCGAGGGGCTGGCCGTTGAGCCCCGGGGACCTAGCTGTGTGCTGGGGTCACAAGCATGAGGTACTGGGATCACAGCACCTAGGTCCTGGGATCAAAGTCTGGTCCTCCTGTGAGCACCAAGCTGTCTGAGCTCTCCCCTCAGCCCCTGGGGGAAACTTCTTGCTGTACTGTCTTACTTTTTCCTAGGGGTCCAGGTTACCTCACTGCTCCTCTCCTTCTGAAATGAGGGTGATACCGCTGGGCTGAACAACGACAACCCAAAGGCATCTGCCCGCATGCTGGAGTCACTGGGTCACTTAACTGTTCTGCACCTCAGTTTGTCCTCAGTTTACACTGGGAATGATAACAGGATTTCACAGGATTTTGGCGAGATGAGGAGGCAGGAGCAGGGGCGTGGCAGAGCAAGCAGAATTCGGTCAGTCTGCTGAGGACACCAGCTGGATGTTTCAGATCCCCACACTGGAGACTGCAGAAATCCACGTTTTGGGTTACCCTTTCTTTCTTCCTCCCCCCCCCCCCCCATGACATGGTTTCTCTGTGTAGCCCTGGCTGTTCTGAAACTCTGTAGACCAGGCTGGCCTTGAACTCAGAGATCTGCCTGCCTCTGCCTCCTGAGTGCTGGGATCAAAGGTGTGCACCACCACCACTCACCAACAAAATATTTTAACATCGTCAATTTCTAGAGTGTCAGACTGGTAACTGGACTTGCCAGTGAACACCTGTACTCCCAGCACTCGGGAGGTGGAGGCAGGGCTGGGAACCCACAGTGGAAGAGAGAATTGACTTCTAAAACTTGTCTTCTGTCCCCCTCACGTGCTTATGGTGTGCATGTACCCTCATTCACACACATACACAATGATAAATAAAATCAACATTTAAACAACAACAAGTATATAGCTCAGTGGCACAAAGCTTGCCTAGAATGCATAAAGCCTTTGGTTTGATCTTTGGTACCTCGGGGGAAAAAGTACTGATGTGATATTTTACTTTTTTTTGGTGTACTATAACCAAACTATCTTCAAATTCCAGAGTGTTTTTTTTTTCTTTAGCTTGAGTGCATTTTAATTTAGAGATAGCCCAAGCATTCAGTGGGTGCATGAGGCCCTCTTAAAAAACAAAAACAAACAAACAAAGGACAACAACCGCAGAGTGCTAACGGCGGACAGGTTATCCCAGGAAAGCAAAACTGAGAGCTCAGAGCTACCTAAGAGCTGATTCCAGACACCTCCAATCCGAGTTACAGAGTCAGGTAGCGGCATGTCTCAACACTGAAGGGCCCATCTCCAGTCTTAACAAGACCAAACCTAGGTATGGGCCAGGTGTCTTTCAGGTACTGGCGACTGCATCTAAGGCCTCATGCTAAACACACACTTTATTATCTACACAAGACTTTTTCAGACACAGGGTCTCATGTAGCCCAGACCAGCTTTAAACTCAACGTCCTCCTGCTTCAGGCCCCTGAACACTGGGATTGCAGACGTAATGATTACTGCTGCACCCAGCTTCAGCAGGTCATCCCTAGAGCCTTCTGCTTCCGTGTGTTGGAAGGGAAACCTGCAATCTCGTGAATTCCTTTAGGCGGCCTGAAGAGATCCCAAGCCTCACACCAAAGCAGGCAAAGCAGGAGGCCTGCTTTCCTTTCCTTTCCTCTTTCCTTTCCTTTCCTTTCCTTTCCTTTCCTTTCCTTTCCTTTCCTTTCCTTTCTTTCCTTCTTTCCTTCTTTCCTTCTTTCCTTCTTTCCTTCCTTCCTTCCTTCCTTCCTTCCTTCCTTCCTTCCTTCCTTCCTTCCTTCCTTCCTTCCTTCTTTTCATTTTGAGACAGGATCTCACTATATAATTGTGGCTGTCCTGATGTAGACCAGGCTGGCCTCAAACTCAGATACCCACCTGCCTCTCCCCCTCTCCAGTGCTAGGATTAAAGGTTAGGCATTAACCACTGGGCCATCTCTCCAGCCACCTGTGAACTTATTTGATCTACCTGGAGCTACACAAAAATTTCTCAGGTGAGTATGGTCAGGCACAGAAGGTTTGGCAAGCCCTGCTGACAGCTCTGTGCAATTGAGTCAGGGGTCAGCTTGTGAACTGGCAATCAGTATTGTCAAGGATTCCTAAGTGGTTCCAACGGGTAGGTTAGGGAATCCATGCTTTAGGCTCTTCAGGAAGAACAAGAAAGCAGATCCACCTGTCAAACCAGCAGCTGCTGACACTAGAACACCTTGAAAGCGGGCCCAGGAGGCAAGGCAACTCCCACCTTCTCTTCTGGGAAGGAAGGGTGTGTGTGCGTGTGCGTGTGCGTGTGCGCGTGCGCGTGCGCGTGCGCGTGCGCGTGTGTGTGTGTGTGTGTGTGTGCGCTAAATTCTCACAGGTGCATTCAATTAAGATTAAACATCTAATAATGCCTAGTGATGGCACGGTACATATAAACAGTAAATGGGGACTAGAGGTTAGAATCAGAATAAGGTAGGTACACTTATTCCTAACCAGTCCAACAAAACAAAGGAAGTGACCTTAGGATACTTTTGGGAAGTGTGACAGCTCCAGGGTATTGAGTTATCAAGGAGGTTCTTGAAGTCCCGGAAACCACAGACCCTTAAAGTACCAAATGAAAATCACGAGCCTTGGTTTCTGTCAGCAGATTTTGAAATGGGAACAAAGAGAGAAGACTGCGACATTTAGAGTAGAGCCCTGCCAGCCCAGTCCCTCCACCAAGTCAAGGGGCGTCATGGTGACAGGTAAAGATGCAGGAAAGGTGGGGTGACAGTCCAGCCAAGTGTCCTCAGGGTCCCGTTCAAGCCGGTTCCAGATGGCCAGGGAAGGGCGTGTCGCTGCCCCTTGGACTCCGCGAGGAGGACATTGGCCGGCCCAGGCGGTGCCCCAGGCCCCGGGTGGTGAGTAAGGGGTCGCTGCCCGCTTCGGGCAGTCTGGGTTCCCCCAGTCGCGGCCCCTCCCCAGGCTCGCTCACCCGATGACGTAGGCCAGGATGAGCAGCTGCACCACGCGGTTCATGAGCCCCACTTTACGGCTGCGGATGAGCACGATGCGCGGCGTGTCGTACTCGAACAGGAAGGCCCGGAGCACGGCGCAGCAGCCCGCCATGGCTCGGCCGCCCGCTCCGCGCCGTGGCCGCCGCCGCCGGGTCCCGGCTGCAGCCCCGCCCCGCAGCTCGGGCAGGCCCGCGGCGACGGCCGGAAATAGGCGGCGCGCAGCCTGCGGAGCGCGTCCCCTCCCCCTCAGCCACCCGAGGACTGCGCCCCGAAACCGTGACCCCCCTCAAGCGTCCAGAGTTTGAAGAGCGGGAGTGGCTTTGCCCCCCGGGGACGGATTACCTCAGGCGTGGGGCAGGGGAAAGTGACGGGCGCAATGACCCCCTCGGGCCTAGAAGGGAGAGGCAGGTGGGTTCCACCGTGCTGCCTAGGACAGTTCAGCAAGTTCGGATGCAGGGGAATGAGCCCATCCCCTGGGAAACCTAGGTAAGAGTCACACACCCAGAGGACCTGAGTGCCGAGGAGAACAGTTCCCCCTGGCTGAGGGAGTAGACTTTGCTCTGGATGTAATGGAGGGATCTGCTCCATGCTGCCTTCTGAACCTATAGGGTTGGAGGAGGAGAGGGTTTAAATATCTGTTGTCGTGTAGTAGTCAGCCAAGTAAGTCGTCGTGTTCCCTAGACGTGAAGTCGGGCCATGTTCCTGCCCCAAGATAACCGTCTTAATTGCATCTGAAAGGAGGACTCAGCCATGCCTGGGGATGTGTTCCTGTAACCATCCTGCCATTGAGAATGTCTTATCACAAGCTTAGGGAGGACTGGAAAAATACAAGCGAGTGGGGAGACATCATTTTTACATGTCACATATATCCATTCCCTTCAGCCATGTTTTTATAGGTGGTTTATGTTTAGTGTAACAAATGCAGCCAACTTTGTTAATACCTGCCTTCCTTACACCAGGTTCTGTCCAGTGAACGTAGCAAGGAGAGCGTCTTGGTCTTGTGCAGGTAATTTACAAGATTTTAGGTTCTAATCATTTTCTCCTTCACAATTTATTTATTTTTAATTCTGTGTATGTTAGCCTTTGGTCACTGTGACAAAACCCTGAGAGGAAACAAAAAGAAGCTCATGGTTTCAGAGGTTTCTATCACCCATTTGGCTCCCTTGATTTGACACGAGGAAAGACACCATAGCAGAGAGGGCAGGGTGGGGTGGGCCCTCCCACCCACAGCGGCTAGGAACCAGACACAGGAAGGCAAGGCAACAAGACACATCTTTGCTGCAGTAGCTCCCAGGGTATTGCTTATTCCGTTTAGGCCTCACTTTCTCATTTCTTCCACCTCCCAACTTTATGATTGGCTGTTGATGAGATCAGGTCCCTCAGGAGCCATTTCCCTCTCTGTGACATCTACTGAGTGGGGAAGAAGCCTTCAACATGTGTTTTGGGAAAACCCTTCTTACACAAATCATAACACCATGTTACCAAAGACTCATCATGTGCTTTTAATGCTTTTAATTTTTTTAAAATAAATTTTATTTATCAGTAATTTTATCAGTCTGCCACTCCCAGATCTAACTCCCGAAACAAGTTCCTAAGAAGCAATTTGAGAAGCACTAGTAAATCTCGCCCACTCAAAAAAAAAAAAAAAAAAAAAAAAATCAAATAAAACAAGAATAATCGTAGACAAAAAATGAATGATATAGAAAGGTCACAAAGCTAGCAGTGTAAACCAGTTAATTTCAGCACCAGGGAGGTTGAGACAGGATGGCCTCTCCAGGTTCCTGGCTAGCCTAGGCTATAAAGTGAGATCCTGTATCAGAAAGCAAAACCAAAAGGAAAAGAAGCCAGGGGAAATGTTTGTTCTGGTGGTATATGCAGGCCTGTAATCAGCTCTTGGGACCTGGAGGGTCATTCTCTGCTACATACTGAGTTAATAACTAGCCTGGGGTACAGGCCACCTCTTGGGGCATGGGAGGGTATTAAAAGAATTGGAAGCACAGCCCCCAGCCTGTGGGTTGTGGCCCTGCAGGGTCTATGGGAAGCCCGGGCCATGCAGATTCAGCCAGGCCATTTCTGTCCCGTGCCATCTGGCTTAGCACCCAGGGGTTGAAGCATTGACCCCGAGTCTCTGGAAAGCATCCAGCATTTTGGTGAGTTTGGTGCAGCAGGAGTCAGGGCGGTTGTGCTACGTGTTGGAGTGGCCCCTTGGGCAACGAGAGTCAGCAGTTATGTTCACAGCTGGTTGAGGACTCTGAGGGGTTGATGGGAGCGAGCCTGGATCTCCAGCTCCACGGCAGCAGTGGCCTTCGTGGGAAGCACAAGAAGAGGTGCCATCCCCGGCCGACTGCTGCAGCCCGGCAAAGGGAGGGCGGATCTCCTGCTCCAAGGAATGCTGGATGAACCAAGTCTCACCTGTTCCTTCTTCAGGTTGAGTCTGGTGGCCAGGACCTTTCAGGCCTTCAGATCTGGGTATGACTCCATCTTGAAGTGCTTTTCCAGCTCCCAAAACTGCCCCCAATTGTACTCCTGGTCAAGGAGCCCTAGGGTGTAGAAGGACAGGCAACGCGGAGATGCTTCCATCTTGTCTGCAGCTCACTTCAGGTGTGGTTCCAGTGATTTTAATTTTAATTCATGGACTGTTCTAAAAATATAACAGCCTAGTTTGGTAGAACATGCCTATAGCGCCTGCAGCCTGGAAGCAGAGCTGGGAGGATTGGTACAAATTCAAAACCAGCCTGATCAACAGACCTAGTTCTAGTCCCGCCTGGACTATAAAGTTAGACTCTGTTTCCCTCTCTAGTCAGTGAGTAAGGTTACTTGATGCCAGATTTGACAACCGGAGTTTAGTCCCTGGAACCCACATGGTAGAACAGTAGAACAAACTCGCACATTTGTCCTCTGGCCTTCACATGTGCCATGGTGTGTGCATGCCTTCCTCCTAATAAATTGTTTTTAAAAATTCTAAAACAAGAATAAATAAAAGCACACGTTTCCTTAATTCCTCTTGTCTGTTGTCTGTGTCTTACTGGGTATTGGTCCTGAGTTTCTCACATGTAGGACAAATGCTCTGATGTTGACTTACATTTCCAGCCCTGTTGCTTGTTTCGTGCTACCTATGTGATCTTTTTTTAAAGATGTGTTTCTTTTAAAGGATTTATTTTTAATGACGTGTACACGTGTGCATGTGGAGTGTGTTATGAGCATGTGTAGGTAGACACTAGATCCCATGGAACTGGAGTTCTAGGTAGTTATGCGCTACCTGATGTGGGTGCTGGAAACCAAACATGGGTCCTCTGGAAGAGCAGTCCACACTCTTAACCATGAAGCCACCCCTCCAGCCTGCTGTTGTTGATTATTATTATCTTACTGTGTGGGGTGGGGCCTTTGTGCATATGCCTACAGAGGCCAGAGCAAGTCGGGTCCTTTGGAGCTGGAGTCATGTGAGTCCCCCGACCTGACTGCTGGAACTGAACTTCAGTCCTTGGCATGCCGTCTCAACCCCTGAGCCATCTCCTCAGCCCATATAGGCAGTCCTCCAGGTCAGCCAGGGTCTCATTAGACCTTATTTTAAAAAGAAAAGAGAAAGTCAGTAAAGTTAGATATAACCTCTAGATAGAAGGTTAAGTTAGCAGAAGGGAACCCCAGGCAAAGGCGGGGTTGTCTTACATGATATTTACTGAGTTCCTCTTCAGTGCTTGCAATTCTCTTCCCCCCCACCTCCAACCTTTGGTTTTTCGAAACAGGGTTTCTCTGTGTAGCCTTGGCTGTCCTGGACTCATTTCGTAGACCAGGCTGGCTTTGAACTCACAGCAATCCACCTGCCTCTGCCTCCCTGAGTGCTAGGTTACAGGTGTGTGCCACCATACTCGATGCTTGCAGTGTTCTTGGTGCAGCAGCTGTGGAGGCAAAGAGACAGGTTAGAGCTCTGCTGAAATGCAGAAGGTTCTAACTGGGAGGAAAGAAAGGAAAGCCCACAGTCCCTTTTCAGAAGTAACTTACAAATGCTTCTTCTTGAGAACGAAAGCACATTTCCAGCCCAGACTAACACTATCCCACAGCGATGAATTGGCCCAACCTTAGGAAGTCCTGACTATCAGTGGTCTGTTCACTTTATTTTTATTTTTTTAATAAGAGCTTTTAAGAGAGATAGACAAGGTTAAGTTTGCACAAATCAGTAGCTGTTGAAGTATCACGAGGCCCCGTCAGAGAAGCTGATTCTGAAAAATGATTAGGAAAAGAAAGTTTTAATTTATGTTCTTGTCTTTAGCTTATCTTTTTAAAACTGGCTTTAGGAGCAAGGGATGAGCCCAATTGGAAGAGAGTTTGCTTGGCATGCCCAGAGCCTGGCATTTGAAGCATTTTAACTGAGATTGTCTGTATGTGTTTGTGTTCAAGATGGTTCCACGTAGCTGAGGCTGGCCTCAAAATTGGCATCCATCTGCCTCAGTTTCTCCAGTGCTAGAGGCTGTGCCATCCACACCTAGCTTACATCTCAGATCTTTTTTTTTCTTCTTGTTTTTTTGAGACAGGGTTTTTCTGTGTAGCCTTGGCTGTCCAGGACTCACTTGGTAGACCAGGCTGGCCTCAAGCTCACAAAAAGCCGCCTGCCTCTGCCTTCCCGAGTGCTGGGATCACAGGTGCCTGGCTACATCTCAGATCTTGATCATGTTCGGTTGCTTTTTCTATCATGTGCTTGACTGAGTGTGGTTGGTATTGCGCAACTTTGGAATTTACTGAGACTGTGTTTCAGAAGGGGTGCCAGCTCAATCCAGCCAGAAAAGAGCAAGCTGCAACAAATGACAGCGAAGGCAGAGTACAAGCCACGTGTAGAAAGTTAAGTTCATCTAACAACTATAAAAGGCATAAATATCTGAGCTCAGATTATAAGCATTTTCAATAAAGATCTAGGTACAGGACTTTGAACCTTGGATTAGGCAGTGATTTTTTTTTTTTTTAAAGATACAATAGAGAAACATGGAAAACAAAAGGAAAAGGTACTTGTACATTGTCACATTTAAAGTTTTGTCCTTTAAAGAAGCGGGTGAGTATAAAGATCCCACAGAATAGGGGAAGCACGCATCTCATAAAAGCCCAGAACTTGGAATATTTCAAGTGCTGTTAACTTAAAATGGGAACACAATAGAAAAAATTCGGCAAAAGGAAATTAAATAAGCTTTTCCCTACCAGGCACGCATCTGTAGGGTCAGCACATCTTAGGCCACAAAACAAGCCCAGCTAGGGTCACATGGGGCCTCATCTCAAACCAAAATAGGGGAGGTACGTTTAAAAAAAAAAATGTAAATGGTTAATAAGTATCTGAAAAAATATGCAATGTGATCAGTCATTAGAGAAACAAAAAGTTAAACTCAGTGTGCAATGAGTTCATCCACAGTAGCAAGGCTTTATGAAAAGACAGGCTGGAGAGCTGGCTCAGCAGAGAAAAGCAATGTCCGGTTTGATCCCCAGTACCACATGGCAGCTCATGACCTGTGACTAATTCCACTGGGTCTGACATCCTCTTCTGACCTTACTGGGCACCGGGCCTGCACCACTGGTGCACAGACATACATGCGGTCAAAACACTGATATACCTAATAAAATACAATTTTTTAAAAAGATGGCAACTAAGGGTGTGAGGGCTGTGACTGCAGTCCCAGGGAATCGGATGCCCTCTTCTGGCCTTCTTGGGCACCAGGCAAGCAGTCGGTGTATAAACATAATATGCAAACAACACAATGCCCATACACGCGGAATAAACAATTTTTAAGAAATAGATGGCTGCAAGTATTCAATAGTGTGTTAAACACCGAATTACCAAGTGACTCATCAAGTCCAGTTCTAAGTATGATATTTTATTGTTTTGAAATGGATCTCACACTGTAGCCCAGACTGGCCTGGGATTTGGCGTGCTCTTTCTCCTGCAGCCTCCTGAGCACTGGGCTTACAGACCCTGCACTTCAGAGATGTAAAAAGGAGATTGTTTCTACAAGAACGTGTAAGAATGTTCATAGCAGCACTTGTAAAAACCAGGAAGAGAATAACCTAAGTATCACCCACGAAACAGAGGCTTCTGCCAGATCCACCCTGCCTGGCACCGTTGCTAGACTCCTCCTGCTCTGCATCCAGCCTCCCCACCAGCCAGGTCTCTCAGTGTGCTTCAGGGTCTAGCCCAGGAAATAGATGGAGCTACGGGGGGAGGTGGCTCAGTCCCAGAAAGATTAACGTCACGTTCTCCCACCAGAGGCTTCTAGTTCCAACTCTTCTGATGCAAGTGTAGTCCACATCCCTTCTCAAGGAAACTTCCCTTTGCAGTGGATGGAGATTATTACAGAAAACCACAAACAATCAAAATGCAGAGTTGGAAAGAAAATAAAGCCCAGTCCTAATGGATACTTCTACAAAACAACTTCCGTGTCTAAGGCTCAGGGAACATTGTGGAAGATTGGGCAGAAAGACTGTAAGGACCAGAAGATCAGGGAGGGTGCTGTAAGAGCGCATCTCCTACTTATGTCAGAAGCTACGACATAAAAATCTCTCCAAGGTGACTGCCTAAACATGAACTGAAAAAGTACAAGGGGGCTGGGAAGATGGCTTGGAGGTTAAGAACATTGGCTGTTCTTCCAAAGGTCCTGAGTTCAATTCCCAGCAACCATAGGGTGGCTCATAATCATCTAAAGTGAGATCTGGTGCCCTCCTCTAGTGCGCAGGCACACATGCAGGCAGGATGCTATATAAATAAGAAATCTTTTTTAAAAAGTAGACATGCCATAGTGGATAGGGGAAAGACCACAAGACCTCAACAAAAAACTACAGGCAACTTAGGAATGCAGAGTGTGGGGTAAATAGTCTTTCTCAGGAGGAACCAATTGCCTATCCACTAACAAATGTTAGCCCTGAAAACGTTCGTGTGAGTACCATGATACAAACTGATTAGTTATATGTAGGTATATATATATATATATATATATATATATATATATATATATA
>NW_026590062.1:11241357-11300291 GCF_907164565.1 Psammomys obesus | reverse complement strand
TATATATATATATATATATATATATATATATATATATATATAGAGAGAGAGAGAGAGAGAGAGAGAGAGAGAGATACGTGTATGCATGTAACAATGAAAAAAGAGGCGTGAATTTGAAAGAAACCAAGGAAGAGTATATGGGAAGATTTGTAGGGAAGAAAGGGAAGGGGAATGTAATACAATTACAACCTCAAAAGAAATAATAATAAAAAAGAGATAAATAAATCAAATATAGCATATCCAGCCAAGCATGGTGGTGCACACTTTTAATCCCAGCATTCAGGAGGCAGAGGCAGGCAGATGTTTAGAACTCTAAGGCCAGCCTGGTCTCCTAGTGAGTTCCAGGTCAGCTAGGCCTACATAGTGAGACTGTCTGAAAAAAAAAAAAAAAAAAAAAAAAAAAAAAGTGGCATATGCATTTATTAGAATAGTACTCAGACACAAAAGGAAATGAAGTACAGAGAGGTGGTACACCATGGAGGAGCCTGGAACATTTTATACTGAAATAAACCAGACGCAAGCCCCGAATCATATGGTTGTGTTTATAAGTGGTCCCAGGAGAGGCTAAGGTATAGAAACTGAAAGTAGATTGTCAGTTGCCAGAGGCCAGGAGGAAGGAAGCCGAGGAAAGACTAGAGAAAAAAAAAAGAAAAAGAAAAAAGGTCCTCTTTGGAGAGAGGAAAATATTCTGGAATGAACCAGGGATGACAGGTGCAGAGCTCCTGACGATGCTGAAGGCTGCTGAGTAAACATTTGCCCGGCCTGCTGGGGCAGGCCTGTGATCCCAGCTCTGGGGCAGGAGGATTACAAGTTCCGGGCCAGCTCTCGCTGTGTGTGTGTGTGTGTGTGTGTGGGGGGGGTGTCCTGGCTGTCCTGGAACTCTCCCTGTAGACCAGGCTGGCCACAAATCTCCAGAGATCTCCCTGCCTCTGCCTCCCATGTGCTGTGACTAAGGTGGCTAAAGGTATGCATTACCACTGCCTGGCTTACCACCTTTTTTTTTTTTAGACAAGGTCTCTCACTACAACTGGAAGACTCTCGGTTTGGCTAGGCTGGCTGGGCAGTGAACCCCAAGGTGGCTGTCTACTCCTCCCCAGCGTGGATTTTCAGGTACATGCTGCCATGTCTAGTTTTTTATGTGTGTTCCGGGAGACCAAACTCAGGTTCTTATGTTTTCAGGGTAGGTACTTAAGAACAGCTATCTTTCTACCCTCGAAAGTAATTTTTAAAATGATATATATGTTTTGTTTGAGGCAGGTTCATGTAGCCCAGGCTGGCCTTAAGCTTGCTGTATAGCCCAGGATGACTTTGAACTTCTGATCTTTCTTCCTCCACTTGCCAAGGCCTAGGATTATAGCTACATACTAAGACACCTGGAAAAGTAGTACATTTTAAAAGATCAAGTATCATGGCATTGCTTTATATAATAATAAAAGAATCAGGAGTAAACAGTCAAAACCTGAGGCAAAACAAAAGCAGATAACATGAAACAGTGGCCCCGGAACTCTTGCTTGTTCTCAGGGAACACCCCCAAGCCCTCACAAAGAATGTATTTATTTTAGTTAGCTAAGATGGTATGATTATCTGGTTTCTATTTCAGTTGTTGAGCTATTTCTTTCATTTCTTTTCTAGTCTCTTCCTTTCCTATGGGTGGCCCAGCAGCCATTTTTTATGCTATTTGATCTTATCCCCGTGGCCACAGCGGATTGGACCACAGATGGCAGCCTGACCAGTCTAAGTTTCCTGGGCTGCAGCCTTGAGTATAGGCAGCCCTTTGTTCTCTACAGGCAACTAGAACCGTTGACATAAGCATCACCCACATAAGAAGCTAGAAAGGGCACCGGCAGAAAACAAAAGAGGGGTGCTGAGAATAGGGCTTCCCAGCCCCTGCCCTCTCAGTTTTAATTTTGTTCTGGAAAGAACCTGCTTATATTTTACAGTAAATGTTGGTGCTGAGTTTCAATCCTACTGGCATGCTGGGCAGGCACTCTGCTGCTGAATACATGTTTCTAAATTTAAGAAGTCTTCTACAATTTAGAATTGCAAAGACATGGTGCTGGCATCGTGGCACGCATCTGTGATCCTGGCACTCAGGAGACAGAGGCAGCAAGATCAGGAGTTCAGGGGCATCCTTGGCTACATGCAAAGTTTGATGCGATCTTGGGCTATACAAAAACCTTGTTTCAAAAAACAAAAGCCATGGCTGTGTGCTAGGATTCAACAGATTGAAAATGTCACCAGTGATGTAGGCGTTAGAACAAATGTTTGCATGAATGCAGAAAATTAGAGAAGTGTGGGGAACAGCCGGAGGCAGCTAATACTGAGCGGCCATAAGGAAATCAGCAGTCCGTAAGAAGGAATGAGTCTCTGTGAAAAGCAAAGCCAAGAACTCCGCAGAGCTCACCAGCCTGGGACCGTTTAAGTCAGGAGGCTGGCAGTGGCGCACCCAGGTGTGCCTTAGGGGGGCGTTTGCTTATAGAGCATGATAAGACTGGCATTCGCCACGGTGGCATTCAGCCACAAGGGCCTGTCGGATGAGATAATTGCCTTTGTTCAGAAGTAGCTCTCCCAAAATAATATCTAAATGTCTAGGCATTTAAAGACAAAAGGTTCACCCACTTGGCACAAAGATGTTAAATTGCGTCATCACTGTTTAACACCCCTGAGCTGCCCTGAAATAAGTTAATATAGATATAATCTACCAATACTTAGATACATACATATGTGCATATATGTTTGATTTGCATTTTCATAATGATTGATGACATCATAAGGAGAGACACGTGGTGCTTCCTTTCATGTTCTTGCTGCTCGTTGGTACATTGTTGGAGAAATGTCTGTTCAGATCTTTTGTCCATTTTTTAAAATCTGGTTGTCTTTTTGTGACATGAAAGTTCCCTATATACTGCAGAGAGAAATCCATCATTGGATTTCTGACATGCCCGTGTCCCTCCTGACTGGTGGGTGAGGAATTACAGACGACTGTAGTGGAGAAAATGAAGCTCTGAGAGACGACAGCCCAGAGACAAAGGCTGTCTACAAACTACATAGCCTCACCTTGAAAACTTACAGTGCTAGCCCACTCAGCCCATGTCTGCTGTTCAAGGCACAGCTGCAGGGGAGGTCCATTCTCAGGGGATTTGCTGTCCATCTCCCCTGGGCTATGGGGGCTTCTAGTGCTCGCACTGGAAAAGCAACAGACAAGGCCAGGTGTGTGGTAGATGCCTACAGTTCCAGGAACTTGCAGGCTGAGTTAGAGGACTGCTAGTCAGGCCAGCCTGGTCACATAGAAATATCCCACTCCCTCCAAAAAAAGAAAAGAAAACCTGAATATAAACTGCATTAATTGCTGACAGTTTGACTCAATCCAGCCAACTTCAGGAAAGCACCTAGAAGAATGTATTCTTTTTTTAGGAGATAGGGTTTAAAATCCAGAGTTTTGTGGGGGTGAGGACATGGCTCAATTGGTAAAGGGCTTGTGTCAAAAATATGACATCTGGAGCTGAGATCTCTGGCACCCATGTGAAAAGCATGTCTGTAACCCCAGCACTGGGAAGGCAGAGACATGAGGATCCCTGGAGCTCATTGGACATCTGAGGCAACTCAATGAGCATCGGGTTCAGTGAGAGACCTTGTCTCAAATAATAAAGCAGAGAGCAATTGAAGAAGACCCTCTGGCACACACACACACACACACACACACACACACACACACACACACACACGTATGCACGCACGCACTTACAGATATGCACAGACACACCCACACAGCAAACACATGCAATACATAGAACCTAGGACGTGTGCATGCGTGCTGGACAAGCGCTCTGTCAACTGAGCCATATCCCTCGCCGAGAAGCATGTGTACTGAGCTACTATCCTACAGGCCGTTGACACCCGCCCGGTGTCCCCTTGCCCTTTCCAAGCATTTGCATTTCCCAGATTTCCAGAACTAGATCTTCTGGAAAAGAAGGGCTGTTGCAAGAAGCAGCAGGAAATGTAGCCTGTAAAGCCGAACTTCTACTAGACAACTTCAAACTTAGGGGAAGATTTGAATCGAAACAAAACAAGACTGTCACAGGTATGCTTTTGACATGGCTCCTCTCCTTATAAAAGCCCATCTGGTTTTTTGTTTGTTTGTTTTTGGTCTGAAGACAAATAGAAATAGAGACTGTGCTAATCTTTCCAGTCCCTCAGTCATTGTCAGCAAAATAAACAGCCTCTAATGGCCCTGAACTCAACACACTGGGGATCCTGGCTTCTTTGGCTCTAAGCAGCAGTTTCTGTTTGCAAAGCACCATGGGAGTGATACACAGACTCCTGCTTTACAGTTGAATAAACACTCAAACTCATTATATCTGATAAGCCCTTCTAAAGGTCGCCTTGCTTTTCCTGTGTCTTAGGCCTCCCTCTATCAGGCCTGAGATAATAGTTGATAAAGCTAGTAGTTAAGAGAGAACAATTGCAGGACTCCAGGACTATCAGCTTTTACCACATTTTATTTCTGGGTTTTGGTTGTTTGAATGTAGATAAGAATAACTGTAAGTCTACACAAGCTAATCACAGAGAATTCTCTTAAGGTTTTACAATTTTCGGGGAGGGCACACCTGCACATACACGCCTGTGGAGGACAGGTCAATATGGGTGTCTTCATCAGCTGAAGACACAGGGTCTTCTCACTGATTAGCTCAAAGGCTGGCCAGGAGCCCCAGCAACCCTCTTGGCACTGCCGTCCCCGCTATGGCATGACAGTATGACAGTATGCCCCTCTGCACTCGACTTTTTTCCCTAGTATAAAGGAGATTTATTGTGGAAGGGAGGAGGGGGGATAGAGGAAGAGGGAGCCCCAAAGAGAGACAGAGATAAGGAGAGAAACTGAGGGAGAGTGCGCTTGACTTTAGGATCCGAACCCAGGACCTTCTGTTCATGGCAAGCACTTTGCCAAATGAGATGCTCCTGTTTGCTTTATTTGAGAATCTCACTCAGTAGCCCACACTGTCTTAAAAATCACCATGTAAGCCTGGCATGGTGGCATATGCCATCCTCTGGAGGCAGAAGCAGGCCGGTCTCTGGGAGTTTGAGGATAGTTTGATCTACATACAGAGTTCCAGGCCAGTCAGGACTACATAGAGAGACCCTGTCCCCCCCCCCAAATATTTTTTTAAATGAAACAAACCACTAAATATCTCATGCTAACCTTGAATTCCCAACAGGCATCTTATCTTAGCCTTTCGAGTGCTGGGATTTTAGGTAGAAGGCAAGGTTCTCCCAACTCGTTTCCCCTCATAAGTGTAGTCACTGAAAAGGCAGAGGACACTGTGCTTCTGAGCATTTGTTTTTTTATTATTATTTTTTAATATTAGTTACAGTTTATTAAATTTGTATCCCAGCTGTATCCCCCTCCCTCATTCCCTCCCAATCCCACCCTCTCTCCTTCATCTCCTCCCTGCCCCTTTCCAAGTCCATTGATAGGGGAGGACCTCCTCTCCTTTCTTCTGACCCTGGTTTATCAGGTATCTTCAGGGCTGGCTGTAAAGTCCTCCTCTGTGGCCTAGCAGGGCTGCTCCTCCCTCGGGGGGAGGGAGGTCGGTCAAAGAGCCAGCCATTGAGTTCATGTCAGAAATAGTCCCTGCGCCTGAGCATTTGTATGTGGTGTGTGTGACGTAGACTGTACTGAGGTACACAGAATGCATGATGTTCAGTTCCAGTGGTCAGTGGGAAGAGTTTGTGGACTGCGGCACCTTCACCCTTTAAAGCAACCTTAGTTGTTTTTCTTTTCCTGGTTTTTCTATCCCGTGATGCCATTCATTAGGAAATGGAAAGTAGGCCACCGCTTGTAGTAGTTTTCTCGGGGTGAGTAAAAGGTGAAAGTGTGTCTTTTCTGTCAAGAGCGTCATCAGATGCCTTGTTGATCTCCCTAGAGCACCCATTCTCTCTGTCTCTCACCTCTTCAGTGGAAGTAGAATTCAGATGGCTTCAGCCTTCCTTTTGATCCAGATTGCCATTTGACTGTAAAGGTTTTGTCCTCAGCCTCCGGAGGCCGAGTGATCACAGGCTACTTCAGCATGAGCTCTGGCATCCTTAATGTGCCGGCATCAGTGGTTGTAGCATCATGGAAGCAACCCAAGGATGAGAGTCCATGATTCGAAAGAGGCGTGTTGTTAACATATCACTGTTCGCTTTTGCATGCAGGTGAACATTCTGCCTGTGACTGGAGCAGAACAGAAGAGCTCCAATACTTACTATGTTAAAATCCTGTCAGCAGTTGAGGTGTTCAGATTTTCTACTGGTGAAATAGAATAAAGCAATACCTGGTTGGAAACTTGTATTTAAAAAAATTAGGATCTTCCCAATACTTGAATAAAAAAAAAATAAAGAGCCAAATTCAGAGATGATTAGAACTTAAGTTTTAGACCCTAGCTTCTTAAACTTTAGTTCATAATTCTATAAGGATTGCAGAGTTCAATGTGGGATTTGCAAGAAATTTGGCACCAGTAAAAGGTTTCTGAACATGCACCAGCCCCAAATTAATTGAAAAGAGGCACATTATGGATCCTCACTCAGCGGTGCTGCACGGCACAGCTTCACTGACGTCCTGGTTCTGGGCATGTCCTGAACCACTTTGTACCAATGAATAGCTTCCTGAGACTCTGTGTGTGGTAAATTGCAGTGCTTTTCACTGTATAGACAAACTTCTGCTCTTATAAAGATATAAAGTTTTGATAATGGGAAGCAAAAACTAGTAACTTCCTACTGTCCATTTCTCAGAATGTAAGTATTAAATTAGTCTATCTATCCATTCTTTTGAGACAAGGTGACTTTATCTGTCCCAGGCTGGCCTTGAACTTGTAATCCTCCTGTTTTAGCCTCTTCCTGAGTCCTGAGATTACAAGCGTGCCACCATGCTAAGCCTCGTTCCCATGAGCAGTTGGTCCCCATTTTTCTGTCCCCTGGGTTCTGGCAATCCCTAATCTGTTTTCTCTTTGTTTCCATGGGTTTACCTGTTCTGGACATTTCCTATAAACAGGTTCATAATGTGTGATCTTGTATGTTTCTCTTTTCATTCAGTGTTGTGTTGCAGAATTTATCCACAGTTCAGCATGAATCAATCTTCTGCCCTCTGCATGGCGGAATAACATTCCATTGGGTGGTCACATCACCTGTTTTTATCCATTGAGTCACTGAGAGACACTGGTCTGTTTCCCTTTCATAGCTAATGCTGCTATGAACACAGCACGCAGAATCCCTTGAGTCTGTTTTTGGTTCTTTCTGTATCTGCCTAGGCATGAATTTATAGGATTATATGGTAATTCAGTGTTTAAAATTTTTCAAAAACCTTTTATTTTCCTTCTTTGTTTTTCTGACCTATGATATTCGCAGTTGTGGCTCTCTGAGCCAGGCATTCACAGTTCTTTGAGTGGCTCCAAGCAATAACCAAGGTTTGGTGACAATGAGCCATTGATAGCTCTGATCCCTTACCTGTCCCAGGATCTACTTTCTGTTCAGGCTAGGCAGAGCTGCCAGAGGCAAACAGAAGCAGCTTTAGGAAGAGCCCACACAGCCTCACTATGTCAGCTTAGGGGAGACGGGCACGCAGGCATTCATCACATACTTAGCTGTGTTCTGTGCTAGCTGCTGCTAGGATGTGGTTTCTTTGTTAACCAAGGAAACAGACATTCTTGTCTTAGTGAGTTTTTGTTCCAATGCCAGGAGGCAGATGGTGGACAGTGCAGAAAAGTCAGAGCAGCCAGGGAAAGCCATGCAGGTTCATTAGCACGAGTGTTTGTAAGTCTTGGTACTTAAAAAAAATCTCTCTTGTGACTGTATCCATATTTTTTTTTCCTAGACACACCTCTCCAAGCCTTCTATCTTAATAATCTTTTTATAAGAACAGCTTTTAGTTTTGTTTTCTCAAATTTTCATTTCACCGATTTCTACCCTAGTATTTTCCTTTTATTTCTTATAGTTGGTTCTATTATTCTTCAGTGCGCTAAGTTGAATGTTTAACTTTTTTTTTTCATCTTTGTAGTTTCCTGATGAATTATATAGCCCTGTGGGTTTCTTTCTGTTTAAAGTACCACTTTAGTTGTGTCTACCTGTTTTGACTTGGAGTGTTTTCATTATCTTTGATTCTATGTATTTCCAGAAATCATTTAGCAATAATTTATAGGGGTTCCAAGTATCTTCAAATATGCCTTTTAAAAATTCATTTTTAGTCTCACTGAGATGCACTTGAAGAACGTGTTCTATATGCTGTTGAACGCCGGGATGTGCACAGCCTGATGCGTACCTGCCTATTTTTATAAATGTCCGATGTACATCCCAGAAAAGAAAGCACATCCTTGGCAGAGTTGACTTCTCTATGTATCTGTTATCTTGGAAGAAGCAGGTTTGAGTCATTCACTCTGATAATCTTGGGTGTGTGATATTCCAGGCAAAGAGAACAGCAAGAACAAAGGCCCTGAGTAGGGATGAGTTTGCTATGCTCCAGGAACAGAGAGAGAGGGAATGGAGCAGAATGGGCTAGGAAGGGAGTGGGAGAGCTCGCTCTGAGGAGTCAGCAGCAGCCAGAGCACGGGGAGATTTTGAAGCCTCCCCTTGGCACACACGGTAGATTCTTGGCCATGTACCAGGTGGTGTGCAAGGCACTGCGCATGTGCCCAATGTCAGTATAAAGTGAACTCACTCTATACAGTGGGGACAGCATTTCGAGTCAAGAGTTCCCAGGAGATCTTCTTCAGTCCAGGTCTTTCCTTTCACAGACAAGAGAAGTAAGATGAATTCTGGACAGCTCTCTGTAGCCCAGAGCAGAGCTCTGGATAACCCCTCTGTCTGTGAAGGAGTGTTGTGAGTTCTGGTCCAGCCTGGTTACATGGTGTGGAAGTCTAAACAGGAATGGCCCCACAGATGCAAGCATTTTGAATATTTGGTCCACTGGGAGGGGTACTGTTAGGAGGTGTGGCCTTGTTGGAGGAATTGTGTCACTGTGATGGTAGGCTTGAGGTCTCCTATGCTCAAGCTGGGCCTAGTGTGACAGTCTCTTGCTGCCTGAGGATCAAGATGTAAAACTCTCAACTCCTTTTACAGCACCATGTCTGCCTGCACACTGCCACATTTCCCACCACGAGGACAATGGGAAACCTCTGAATCTGTAAGCCAGCCCCAGTGAAATGTTTCCCTTTATAAGAGTTGTTGAGGTCATGGTGCCTGTCTCAAAGAAAGAAAAAGATGAAGAGTCGGTTTTCATAATTTTACTCAAATGCTACTGAAAGGAATCTGTCTCATGAATCCCACTGTAAAACAGAACCCACTTATCCATCCAGTTATTTATTTTGTAAAAGTAGGTTTTTGTAGATCTGAGTTAGTGGAAGTCAATTTTCCAAAAGGACCCTCCTTCTTCTAAAATGTTCTAATTTTTCTTCTAAACTGTTCTGAATGTTCTGTTTGCTCTAATTTCAACCCTTCTGCTTCATTTCCACACGTGGATCTGTTTCTGTGAGACAGCTGGTTCAGCCTTCCCTGCATCCCCCAAGGTGCCACCCTCATTTCCAGAAGAGTCTATCCCAGCGCTTTATGAGGGGGCCTTTGGGCTCCATTCAGAAGTCTTCACCTGGCAAAACCCACAGTGCTGACTGGTGTGGCAGTTTTCCAGCCTGCCAAGCAAGCAAGACAGGGCCCTTCAGGGGCGGCCTCTGGTACTAATGTGCCTTCAAAGTAGCCTCTCCTTTACTTCAGCCGAGACTTTGTGGCAGGACAGGACGGAGAAATGGCATAGTGGCTAAAGGCACTTGTCATCCATCCTGGCAGCTGAGTTCCACCCCTAGAACTTAAGTGGTGGAAGGAGAGTGCTGACTCAGTGTGTTATCCTCTGACCTCCACCATGGTACACATGCGCGCGTGCGCGCACACACACACACACACACACACACACACACACACACACTGAGAGAGAGAGAGTACATAAAATATGTTGAAAAGCAAACAAAGCACCCAGGGGCTGTCGAGAGGGCTCAGTAGTTAGAAGAATTTGCTGCTCTTCCAGAGAACCCAGGTGTGATGAAACCAAGCAAGCAAAAACTACTCCAGGTAATAAGCAGGGGTCCAGCCTGGCTCACTCTCAGTACCTTATCTGAGGAACTGCAGGATGAGGTTAGGTCCAGCCTGCAATTCTACACCAACAGAGCCAGAAGTAGGATTTCTATGTTCCCCACCTGGTTTAGCCTATCTCTGTAAGTCCCCGCTCTGTGTCTCCTAAAATGTTCCAGTCTCCTCTTGTCCTGGCTTCCTGACCAAGGTGTAGTTTGCGGTGGGATATTTTCCAAAGCAGTATGTACCGTGCAGTGTGCACAGTGTCCCAGCTGAGCGTGCCGGGGGTCGAGGCTCGGGTAAACAGATTCCGGAAAGAAGAGAAAAGGAGTGGAGGGGGGGAGGGGGCAGAGAAGGAGGAGGAAGTAGTAATATTCTGTGAGTTCCAGGCTCAAAAAGAAAAATCCCCACATTCCTTCAGGTTGTTTTTACTTTCAATAATATTTTTATTTATTTTCTTGAGAAATTTATATAATATACTTTCAACATATTTTTCCCTTTTCCCAACTCCTCCCAGATCCTGTTTGATTTTACTTGTTAGCTGTTGTGGATATTGCTACTTCAACTAGTCATGAGTGACTGCCCTCAACCCTTAGGGTGTGTACCTAGAAGCAGAACTGATGATTCATAAGACAATTCTATGTTCAGTTCTTTAAGGAACTATTAAAATCAAGCATTATACTCTGTATTCGGAATTATTTGTTACATCATAGGCCATGATGGCACATCTGTAATCCCAACATTCAGGAGCCTGAGTCATGACGAGCCTGAGTTCAAGTCCAACCTGTGCTATATAGCAAAGCCTTGTCTCAAAAAACAAAACAAAACAAGCAAACAAAAACAAAAAACAAAACAAAACTAAGGGCAGGGTACAGGGGAGATGGCTCAGTAGTTTTGGGCTCTGGGTGAACAAGTGTGAGGACCTGAGCTCAAATTCCTAAAAGCCATGTAAAAAGCCAACGATAGCTGTACGTGTGTCTATAAACCCAGGGCTGTTGTTTTTAACAAAATCTCAGACATTCGATTTTACCAATAAAGACCCAGGAACCAGATGCTGGGGTGAAGGCCTGTTAGCTTAGAGAGGCAGAGAAAGCACCCAGCTGATCTTCCTTAGCTGACATCTCAAAAGAAAAATGAAGCTCTCCTTTTCTACTCTGCCTCAAAACCCCTCAAGCTGAATGTCCCTCCCTTCTACTTCCCATGTGTCTCTCTATCCATCCTCCTGACTTCCTTTTATTCTCTATGTTTTCTCCCTGTGTTAACTGGTTGCTTGCTCTGCCTCTTGACCTATGGTTAACTTTATTTCATCCTGTTCAGGCAGAAAGCTCTTGGATTAAAGATGTGTGGTAGGGCTGAGCCACACCACAACTAGAAAGTTTTTTTTTTCCCAGTAAACAACACAATCTCAGTGTGGGGGTCACACTGTGATCAAATATCCTGTAACACAGTGCTGTGGGTAGAGAGAGGAGGGTTGGTGGAACATCCTGGCAGCTAGCCTAAGCTCTCTTAGACAGACACCCTGTCTCAGGAGAACACGGTGGAGAGCAATTCAGCAGGACGTCCCAGCATCAACCCTCTGGCCTCCATGAGCACCTGAGTGTGTACATGCCACATCCATGTACACCACACATAAACACACACAGAAAAACAATAACTAAAGGCTAAGGATTAGCTCAGTAATAGAATGCTTGGTCAGCACAATTTTGTTGACCCACGCAAAACAAATTCACATAGGAAAATTTTCAAGAGAGCCTTTGTTTGATTTCTAGATACCAGAATCCACTAGCCTGCTCTGAAATCTCTCAAGGATTGAATTTGTCCTTATCCACAATACATTTGTGTGCCAACAAAGAGCTAGTCTATTCTTTACCTACCTAAGTGAGTATGCGGGGTTGTCATAGTCAGAACTTATAAAATGGCCCCTCTCTTTCTATAGATTTATATAAAGGATTTGTTAGGATGACTTACAGGCATGGTCCGGCTAATCCAACAATGGCTGGCTGTGAATGGAAAGCTCAAGAATCCAGTGGTTGTTCAGTTCACAAGGCTGGATGTCTCAGCTGGTCTTCAGTAGTCACTGGAATCTGAAGAAGTAGGCTCTTATGCCAGAGGGGGAAAAATGGACTTGCTAGCAAGGCAAAGAACAAGCAGACAAAGAGCAAAGAGCAAAAGCTTCCTTCTTCCATCGCCTTATATAGGCTCCTAGCAGAAAGTGTAGTCCAGATTGGAGGGAGTTCTTCCCAGCTCAAGAGATCTGGGTTAAAGGCGTGTGTTCATACCCTAAAGATCCAGATGAGAAGTGGATCTCCCTACATCAAATTAAGCTAAAAATCCCTCAAGGTGTGCCCTCCATTTCTGGGTTTTAGTTAATTCCAGGTGTTGACAACCAAGAATTGCCATCACAAGTGTTAAAGATAGGATTTATTTGTTTGTTTGTTTAGACACAGTATCTCACTATGTACCCTGGACTGGTTTTGCTGTGATGACAGGTTTAGACCTGAGCTATGGGCAGCTTAAAGGTTTATTAATTGGTTGATTTCTCTTTGTCTGCTTGTTTTGTTCCCCAGAAGGGGTCTCACTGTGTAGCTTTAGTTGTCCTGAAACTCATTATGTAAACCAGGCTGGCATCAAACTCACAGATATCCACCTGCCTCTGCCTCCTGAGTGCTCAGAATAAAGGTGTATGCCACCATGCCCAGCAAGAAATTTTTTGGAAGTGTTTTCAGATTCTTCTCTCCCTTCCTCCCTCCCTCCCTCCCTTTCTCTCTTTCTCTCTCTTTCTTTCTTTCCTGTCAGTAGCACCAGGAGCTTATTGAATCAGCACATGTGATCCCATCAGACTCTGAATGATGTCTCTTCCCCAGGGTTTGCCCTTCTGCCAGTGTTTCCAGGGCTATTATTTGCAGTGCTGGGAATTGAACTCAGGGGTTTCCATATGCTAAGTATTTTCTCTCTCTGCCACTGAGCCACATCCCCAGCTCAAGAATGTTCTTCTCTTCCCCTTCTCCCATGTTTTATATGTGTATTCTTACACATTTTGCATGTCTGTAGGCATGTGTATACATATTCAAGCCTGTGGAGGCCTCAGGTTAATATTGAGACTCACCCTTGATTGCTCTTTCATCTTAGTTCACAGAGGCAGGGTCTCTCAGTCCTACCAAAGGCTCTCTGGCCAGCTTGCTCTGGAATCCACTGTCTCTGCTTTCCAAAGCTGGAATAACAGACATCTCAGCCACCACCCACACCCTCTCTTTTGAGATAGGCCTGCCTGTGTAACGAAGACTCACCCAAGGACATGCCTGAGTCACAGCTCCCCTGATGCCTGACAGCCCAGGAGTGGCTCTCAGTAGCTTTACAACTTTTTCAAGAACCTCAGTTCCCTCTCTTTGAAGATTTCTCTCCAGTCATCCCCCATCTGATTTTCGCTTACTTGCTTTTCAGAGACAGGCCTCTGTGGGACCTCAGCCTGGCTCATGTCATGGCACCGATGGGAACAACTCTTATTTTTCTCTCTGAATGTCACTTCCCTTGAGCTAGCAGGGCCTGCCCACATCTCACAGGTCTGCCTCCCTTTGAGCTTCTGTTTTGTGAAATGGGACGGCATGGTCTGTGAGGTAACAGGAAAACAGCCACAACCGTACAACACCCAGCAGTAAATGTCTAAGATCAGCAACGGTTTACCACCCACAGGTACTACAGCTCTGGCAAGGACGGCTCAGGGAGGAGGCCACCACATGCCATCAGCGTCACATGGGCTTTTACTCAAAGCAGGTTAATGAGACACTGACTTTGCAGTGTCAGGAGGTTAAAGAGCTGTTCCAGTTTCATTCTGTTGCTGTGATAAAACACTCTTGCCCAAAAGCATCGTAGGAAGGAAAGCCTTCAATTTGGCTTACGCTTCCAGGTCATGGTCCATCAAAACGGGTGTCAGAGAAGGAACCTTCATAGGAACCATGGAGGCACACTGCTTGCTGGCTTGCTTTCTGGCTCACACATCCACAGGCTCGTGCTTGGTTAGCTGTCTTGTCAAGCCCGGGGCCAGCTGCCAAGGGCTTGTGCTGCCCCGGTGGGCTGGAGCCTCCCCACATGGACTAGCAACCCAAACTACCCCCCACCCAAACACACACACACACACACACACACCCACACACACACACACAGACACAGGCAGACACAGACACACACAGACACACAGACACAGACACACACACACAGACACACAGACACACACACAGACACATACAGACAGACACACAGACATAGACACACAGACACATACACAGAGACACACACACAGACACACACTCAAACACACACACAGAGACATACACACAGAGACGCACACACACACACTCACACACACACACACACACTTAGACACACACACAGACACATACTCAGATACACACACACACTCAGACACACACACACACACACACACACACACACACACACACACACACACACTCCAACACGCCAGTCTAGTCCAGTTCTGGATTGAGGCTTTCCTCTCAAATGACTTTTTGCTGTGTCAGCTTGACAGTTGATGCTAACTAGAACAAGAGACCCAATTCTGAGGGAGAATGAGATTGGCCTCTTTGGACAAATTCATCAGAGAACAGGAATATGTCATCTGTTGGATGAGGGAAGGTATTTGGCCAGAAGACCTTTCTGAGGGGGCTGAGGAGGTCCAGTGGTTAGGTAGTTTTCAGGTACCCTAATTTTACCAGTATGAAGACAGCTAACCATAACAGTGTCCTGGCTAACCTTTGACATTGTGACACCATTGTCAACTAAAAAATCCACATTGAGAACCATGCAATCAAATTACAATAAATAAACAACACCTCCAAACCTCAATGTTTTCATTAAGCTCACAGTTCAGTCAGTGTTGGACCGCATTCAGGGCTCTCCTGGGGCAGGTAGAGGCCATGGACAGGACACTGGCAGGGGACTGTTTCAGACCTTCACACAGGGATGCACCGGTGGCTCCATTGCCCACTCTTCATTCTTCCGCTTGATGCACACGTCTGTCCCGGCCTGAAACCCAGTCTCCTCCCCAGCCTGGGATGGGAAGTCTCTGAAATCAAAGCACACCAGAGCTGCCCCTCCTTTTCTCTCCCTGCCGGCCTTTTGTGACTTTCTGAGGGGAGGAAGGCAAGGAGAGGAAAAAGTTTCATAGCAGGGAAAGGCTGAAATAAAAATTAAAGCCATCCTACTATCAATTGTATTTTGTACATAGAGATTTTTTTTTCTTTCAGTACTAAGTCTCAAACCTGGGGCCTCATACACACAAGACAAGTTCTTTCAATAAGCTCTAGATTCAGCTTCAGTTTTTTTTTTTTTTTTTTTTTTTTTTTTTTTGTATATGTGTTGAGATAGGGTCTCACTATGTCCCCCTGGCTGGCCTGGAATTTTCTTTTTTGGTAGGGGAGCTGTTTTCAAGACAGGGTTTCTCTGTGTAACCTTGGCTGTCCTGGACTTACTCTGTAGACCAGGCTGGCCTCGAACTCACAGAGATCTGCCTGCCTGTCTCCCGGGTGTTGGGATTACAGGCGTGTGCCACCTCACCTGGCTGGAATTTTCTATGTAGATCAGGCCAGCCTCAAACTCAGAGATCCGCCTGCCTCTGTCTCCCAGTGCTGGGAGGTGTGTGCCGCCGTGCACGGCTCAGAGTGAGCTTTTACATATTAAATGCGGTCTTAGCAGGTTCCTGCTTAAAACCCTGGCTACCTGACCACTGACTGTGGCTCTTTGTCAGGCTTGTGACAAGCCTTTTGGACATGTGCGGTGGTTACCACCTGGAATGCTCTACCTTGCTCCACTTAGAATTCTAGCTACCTAGGAGTTCCTCTGCATATTTTATCGAAGTTGTTCCTTCCTTGGGTAGACCTGCTCTGATCTTCCCACAGAAGTCAAATTCTCCCGTTAAAGGGCCTCAGAGCATCACTTCTTCAACATGACACACATCACAGGTGGCAAGTTTTCACTGCTCAAATCATTTGATTACTATGTGTATCATATATCTCCATGGGAGGAGTAACCTCACCAGTCACCAGGAAAGTGAATGAATTCATTGAGATTTGAGACTCTTCTGGGGAAAAAAAAAAAAAAGGAATCAAAGATAATTTAATTCAATTTTTATTATTAAAACAGTTAAGAAAAAAACCTTACATTGCCAACCTGAAATTAGAAAGAGTTTAGGAGATGATTCCCTTTTAAGAGAGAAAGGAAATCCACCCTGAGTTCTGAGCAGGTGCTGAATACTGGCGCCGGTAACAGCAAGGAACCTGAGCCTCGGACCACGGCGTCCGCTATGCAGTAGACGGACATAGAGATGCGAATATCATGCTGCTGCAAAAAGTGTCATTTTATACACAAAGCAGCATGTCACCCTCCCGACAGCACCAATGGCCATGGCCAAAGGAAATGCTAGAAGGACCCAGGGATCATTCACTACCTGAGGCCTCAACAAGGTGACGTAAGTACACTAGGAAGGAGGCATCAAAGATAAAGGAATAAAGACTCTGCGGCCACAGGAAAGAAAGCCTGTAGCTCTTACGTGGAATTCTTGGAGTAAAAAGTTCAACTCTGAAGTCAAATATAATCCACATTTAAAAAATATCTCCAAGCCAGGTGGTGGTGGTGCAGGCCCTTAATCCCAGCACTTGGGAGGCAGAAACAGGCAGGTCTCTGAGTCTGAGGCCAGCCTGATGTACAGAGTGAATTCCAGGACAGCCAGGGCTACACAGGGAAACCCTGACTCAAAAACAATCTCCCAAAAGATAATAAAAATGGAAATCAAAGCTGGTGTAATTATTGATTCCTGAGTTTAAGGCTAGATAAAACTCTGGGCTTAAAAAGAAAAAGTGGTTTTATCCATGTCGTTTTATCCATGCAGTAGAAGTCTTCTGTTTTTAAACCTTGGAGTCACTTGGGGGGGGGGTGTACACATGCCAGTGCTCTCCCGTGGAGGTCAGAGGACAACTTGTAGGCGTCAGTTCTCCTTTCCACCATGTGGGTCCCGAGGAATAAACTTGGTCACCCATCATGCTTGTCAGCAAGTACCGTTATTCACTGAGCCATCTCAGCCCCGCCTACGCTTTCAACATTCAGCTTTGCTTCTAGCTTTCAGAAGTCTCAAAATAGCAAGTCTCAGGGCAGATTTGAAAGTCTCAGGCCATCAGCCACAGTATCCCACAGCCCTCATAGTCTCTATTCTGTTAGAAACAAGTCACTGTGTCTAGAAAAAAGAAATCTTAAAGCAGGGCCCCAAAACTGTGACTATCCACTCTTACATGCTTAGCAGATAGAGAAAACAGTGAAGGGTGCTAGCTTTCCATAAAAAGTAAACTTATTGTATTTATTATTAGTGTGCATGAGGCATATATGAGGGCAGAGAACAACTTTTGGGAGTTGGTTCTCCACCTCTACCTTGGACTTCAAAGTCATCAGATTGAATGGCAAGCTCTTTACCTCCAAGCCACCTTGACAGATGCCGTCCAGTCATTACGTGGAAGCTGTGATCTCAAATTTTTCATGCTTGTGTAAAAAAAAAAAATGCTCTTTTATCCACTGACCCATCTCTCTAGTCCCTCTTCCCCCCTCTTTTTAATTATCACAGTTATGATTTTTTTAAGTTGGTTTCAAAGCTGGAGAGTTAGCTCAGTAGTTAAGAGCATTTGTTGCTCTTGCAGAGGGCTCAAGTTCAGTTCCCAGCACCCTCATGGTGGCGTGTAACCATCTGAGATCCCAGTTCCAGGGGATCTGACACCCTTGTCTGACCCCCACAGGCACCAGGCAAGCACATGGTGCACAGACATACATGCAGGCAAAACACTCAAACATGAAAAAAAAAATCTTAAAAACACCCCCCCCCCCGCATTCTTGCAATGTAGCTCAGGATGCCCTAGAACACCTAACCTTCCTGTCAGCCTCCTGAGTTCTGGGGTCACTCCACACCTGACAGCTTGGGCCACACCTGGCAGCTTGGGCTGATTTTTATTTATTTATTACGTGTACAGTGTTCTGCCTGCATGTACACCTGCAGGCCAGAAGAGGGCACCAGATCTCATTATAGATGGTTATGAGCCACCATGTGGTTGCTGAGAATTGAACTTGGGACCTCTGGAAGAGCAGCCAGTGCTCCTAACCTTTAGCTCCTTGAGCTGCTTTTTTATAGTAGCATTCTTACTGCCTCAGCATGCACTGACTGTAAAGTCCAGGATGTCAAAGGCACAGAGGCATCTTTTACTGGTTTGTGACTTTGGTAGACTCTTGGAACCATACGGTAGCAATGGGGCATGACTGTATGTTGCATGTAGTTAGATCTGATGGTTTTAGGGCAGCTTTAATGCCACCTCTTACAACTGCCCAATGGAGTGCTGCATTTTGTCGTGACTCCGGGCCTCAGTCAGCATGTCTTGCCCTAGGTGCCTGTTGCTGTGTGCCAACCTCCCTTCCCAGATGTAATGATTTAAGACAGAGAGCAGTCGTCTGGGTTGCTGGGCAGTTTGCCCTTGGCCTGTCTCCTGCAGTTTCGGTCACGTGTTAGTAGGGTCTGGAACCACCTGAAGGCAGCAGCTTCTCTCCCCCCTGTGGTGACAGGACTTAGAGGTGATGACCTGGCATGGGATGGGACTTCTTCCTGGGGCTGCTTGGGCTCCCTCACGGCAGAGAAGCCTCATATAGCCAGACTCTTAGCTTGGGCTGGCTCCCTCTCAGCAAGCGATCCAAGGGCAGGGAGTAGAAGCTATTAGCCGCTTAAAACAAGGTCCTGAAATCGATGCAGCCTCACATCCACTACTGGACACAGCACCAGAGCTGCCCATAACGGGAAGGGGAAACAACACCTTTGGGTCTTGAGAGTTGGTGTGGGGGAGTGCCAAGATCTGTGGCCATATTTAATCTCTCAGAGCATCCTCAAATCCCAAAGGGTTTGTTTTTAGGGTTGGACCTTTGCATCCATGCAACTATGTAAACATTTATGAGAGAGACCACCTACAACCATTTCAGTCTTTTCTCAGGCGAGTTCAGATAAAGTAGTTGGGAAATGAGGAGCCTAAGTACACATTAAGAGCCCAGGGTGGAACAGCAGCCCAGGGACAGACTCCAGGCTCAGGTCTGCAACTGCTTCTCATCCACGCAGGGAGGGTTTGTGTGCTTGTGGATTGGTTTAATCGGGTCTTCAGCACACAAAGAGCTCCCCAGGGAGGAAAACTGAGTTCCCTCTGGCTGCAAATGCGTCTCTAGGTCTTTAGAAGGGAAGCTGTGCTATAAGCCGCTGTAATGTGGCAGCCAGGCTATCAGTAGGGGTACTTGAAGCCACTGTACTGCCCCTCAGTCTTAGGGAACGCCTTCCGGATCCGCCAGCGGCAGCAGCTGGGCAGGATGGCAAAGTCAGCCAGATCTTGGGAGCCGAAGCGCCAGATGGTGTAGCACCGATAAGCACAGTGTCGCAGCCTGCGGTTGGCGGCCTCTTCCTCCAGCACCAGCAAGGGCTCCTGGTAGAGCAGGAGGAGCTGCAGGGCTTGCCTGGACAGCACGAGCTTCCGGAAGAGCTCCGAGGTGGTGATGCAGGGCCCTGGTGCCCTCCGGCAGCACAGCTCCTCCAGGGCCCTGCGATTCTCCGGCAGCCGCGAAGGGAGGCAGTTTCCACACTGGCACCAGCCCGGGCTGGGCCCGGACCTGGGGGGTGCCTCTTTACACAGCAGCTGCACTTCCTCAGGTTGTCCAGGAGCAGGGGGCGAGTTGTGGAGAAATAGGGACAGCCTAGACAGGTCCGTGAAGTCCATCTGCGGCCTCTGAAAAAGTGAAGTTTCCAGACCCATCAGTAACAATAATCCTTCAGTCTATCAACGTATGAACTCGCACTCAGTGTCACAGTGACTGGAGCAGCTATCACTTATCAAACATCTGTCTCAGGGCAGGCCGCTGTTAAGCCTGTTAAGAGCCTCTGGTAGTACAGATGCTTGTCTCCACTTTACATACTTGGAAAGTGAAGTTGAGAAAAGCCAAGTATCAACTGGGACATGGCCTCTTGCCCTGGTGGCCTTTCGAGGGTGTCTCTCCTCCTGGGTGATTCTCCCGTCACATAAAGGTAGTGGACTGGCTCCTTCTTTATGACTAGCCCCCTTCTGAAAAGATCTAACTAGTTAGTATGACTCTTTGTGACTGTGGTCTCCATGGGAAAGCAGGGGCCCTGTTATTTTCTGCATTTTCCTGGTGCCTGGGACAGTGCTCAGTACACAGTAGAGAGTAAACATTTGTTGACTCATTCCTACTCTCTCTAGGCCTGCCAGACTCTCTCTACTGGCAAAACTATTTTTATATTCCAAATAATTGCCAGAATTGCCATGCCTAGCCTTTGTGGCATATGCCTTTATTCACTGGATGAAGAGCTAAGTCAAGCACACTCAGACTGAAGAGTTCATGTATGTGCATGGTCTTAGCAGCATTATTCATAATAGCTGAAAGGCTGAACCAGCCCCAGTATCTATCAGCTAATGGGTGGATAAGCAAAACCTGATCTATCCGGTAGCCTGTCTATCCAGGAATACTACTGCGCCAAAAAGCAGGCTGAAACAGTGGCACACACAGCAACACAGACGCAACATGCAACATTGAAAACACAGTGCTAAGTGAAAGAAGCAATACAAAGTATCACACAGTGCATGACCCACCTTGTGCAGAGTTTCTAGAATAGACTGGCCAAGAGGAAGTAGGTGAGTAGTTAACAGGGGTGACTGGGAATGGGAAGAGGCTGCTTGACAGAGATGGGGTTTCTTTCTGAGAAGATTCGAGAGCTCTGGGGTTGGTGGCATTGACTGAATAGCATTGTAATATATGGAACATTTTATATTCCATAAAATGGCAAATGTTTAAAGTCTCAAAGGAAGAACCTTTTTTTTCTTCCAGACAGTTTCCTGTGCCCCAGGTTGACCCCAAACACTACAACACTGCATAAGCCTTGCCTTGAACTCCTGATATTCCTGCCTGTTCCTCACAAATGCCATTACAGATATGCATCACTACCCAGCTAAATAGTTAATTTTTTACCCATATTCCACAAGGACACTACAAGAAAGAAAAACTTTGATCAATTGCTTCCCAAGATGAGATATAAAAATCCTACATATTTAAAGCTGAGCCTGGTGGCACATCACTCTGAGAAGCTGAGGCAGGAGGATCTCTGTGAGTTTGAGGCGAGCCTGGTCTACAAAGTGAGTACAGGACAACCAAGGCTACACAGAGAAACCCTGTCTCAAATAAAACAAAAAAATAAACCAAAAAATCTTTAATGAGATCCACTAATAAGTACGAACGACAGCGCATCACTTTAAGGTGGAAGGCTGTAGGGTAAGGAGATGGCTCAGTCTCTCTATGCTTGTCATGCAAGCAGAAGGACCTGTGTTAGGTCCCACGCCAGGCTTAGTGCACCCCAAGTTGCAGTGCCAAGGACACAGGCAGGAGGATCCCTGGAGCTCTCTGGCCAGCAGTCTAGCAGAATTAGTGAGCTTCAGGTTCTGAGAGACTCTGTCTCAAAACAATACTGTGGAGAGCGATTGAGGAAGACAAGTAGTATCAACTTCTGGCATGCACTTAATACTCGCATACCCATGCATTCACGTGAACACACACACAACACACATACCTAAATCCCAATAAGTTAGTAAGTCATTAAGTCCCAGCAGCCTAGGAAGTTGAGGATCATCATTTGTGCTGTCTCTGGCAATTCACCAAGACTTTGTACCAAAATTACACGGGCAGAGGTGACTCAGTCATACCACATTTGCCTATGATATGCAAAGACTGAGACTCAAACCGCAGTATTCTCCAACTTAGATCAATCGTTGAAACTCACCACATAACAGGAAAAAGAAAACCTCACAGATTATTTCAAAAAAAGTAGGAAAAAAAATTTAAATCCCGTATCCATTCATGATAAAAATTTCTCACAAGCTAGGAACAAAAGGGAATTTTCTTGAATCTGATACCACCTTCTTAAGAGCTCACCAAAAACCTTTGCAGAAAATGAACTAGCCAAGCTGAAAGGGTTAGACTAACTTTGTAACCTGTATGTCTTCTAAAGCCTATGGTTTTGAGTTTTAGGTCCAGGTTAAGCTAAAGCCTCTTAGTACCTTTCCAGAGAATGGAGAAATGTGACCCTATCTATGAGGACAGATAGAAAAAAAGCAAGCAAGCAATGACCTTCACTCAGCAAAAAGAACGACCAGACCTTTGTCTTCAAATAGTGTTTCTTAGCAACGAACCCAGACTTCTTCTGAGTAGATTTTAACCTCCAGCCAAGAGCCCGCAGCCCTAAGTTTCAAGGATGAGCTAACTGCCCCCACCTTTAATTGCAGCTGCGTCCACACTTGGCAGGACTGGCCAAGCTTGAGCACCTAAGACTAACCAATTATCTTACTTTATAGCCTCCTCATCCAATCCTAAATTGCCAAAACTGCAACTTCAAATCTCCCGCAGTTTTTCTTTTAAAAACCTAAAGGCCTTTGTCTCCCGGTGCCACTCTTTGCTGACTGGCAGGGGTGACCCCATTGCGCAATGGTTAATAAACCTCTTGCTTTTGCAACGAGTCATGGTCTGGGGGAGTTTCTGGGAAGGGCGCGATCTTGAACTCCTGAGTTGTGAGACCCCAGGTCTTACAAAGCTGTGTACTGAGGCAGAAAATGAGGTGGAGGCCTGTGCTTTCCACACTGGTGTGGTGGCCAGCCTGCTGAGGTCTAGCCAGTGCTGGGACTGGCTCCAGGATTCTCCCCTGAGGTCTCCATTGGGAACCAATGCCCTGCTAAGACCTTAACTTCAGCCGTTCACCCTCCAGACTAGCAGAGTAAACCTGCTGTTGTAAGCTACCTAAATTATGGTCACTGGTTATGGCCACAGGAAATCAATCCAGCTGGCAAAGGTGCCCAAGGACCGGAACTGCAGGGGAGCACAAATGAACAGGAGCCGCTTTGACGCTGTGTGCTGCTATCTGCTAACACTGACTCTCAGTTGATCATCCTGAGAATGCTGTGTTTGTCAGCATGGCATGACTGGCGTTTGCTCCCATGCTAGAAACTTCCCAAATGACCTTGCGTGCTGAAATGGGTAAATAAACTGAAAGTTTGCAAAGCAGAAGCCACACAAACACGAGGATGAGCTGTCACCGTGTGCAGAGTCAGGTAACTCACTAATGATGAGCGGCGGGAGGCAGACTCGGGACAGAGCATGCGGAGTCTTTACAGCTCAGTCTCTTTTGCAACAGGGTCTCACTGGGTTTCCCAGCCTGGCCTGAACTCTGGGTCCAAGCGATCCCCCTGCCTCAGCCTCTCGAGTGCTGTAGTGCCAGGTGTACAGACAGCTTGTACCTAGAGTGTACAGTTCAATTTTTATAAAATTCTAGAATCAACAAAAAGAATCCTCAAGCTGGTGTGGCGGCACACACCTTTAACCCCAGCCCTGGGGGAATCAGAAGCAGGTAGATCTCTATGAGTTCTAGGCCAGCCTGGTCTCAGAAGAGTGCCAGTCCATCCAAGGCTACCTGATGAACAACAAGAGAAACCAAAAGCCTAATCCTTAGATGCAGAATCTCTGGATGTATAAAATGTCCTCCTCGCAGCACTTCGGAGGCAGGGGCAGGTGGATCTTTGGGCTCGAGGCCAGCCTTCTACACAGTGAGTCCCAAGATAGCCAGGGCTACACAGAGAAACCCTATCTCAACAAACAAACAAACAAACAAACCAAATTCCACCTGCAAAAAAAAGAGAAAACAACAAACAAACAAAAAACCTACCTCTAATATGAACTACACCCTTAGCCCAAAACATCTAATTTTGAATCATCTTTATTAGATTTGTGTTTCTTGTATGCAAGTGTATCACAGCAAATGCGGGGAGATCAGAGACTAACTTGCTGCAATTTGTTTTTCCCTCCCCATGTGGGTCCTAGGGATCCAGCTCAGGTCATCAGGCTTGGCAGCAAGTGCCCTCACCCCTTGAGCCATCCCACCAGCGCCCAAACAACGAATTTTTCAATCTAGGTGCTGGTTCCACGATCCTGTTTACTTTGCTAAAATTCATCAGTTGTGATTTATATAAATATCTACACGTATTTATATTTAAGAGCAAAATCTCCTAAAATAAATAAATAAATAAAACCCCAACCTTTTCACTTACCAGAACTTCTTGGCCTTTGACAAGTTGCAGACTTTTCCCGAGCAGCTGCTTGTCTACAATCCGAATGTGGGGCTCGTCCACAAAGGACACATACTTTAAGGTCTAGGAAAAGAAGGTTAAAAAGTCTGTTTCCGTACAGAAGTTTCAAGAGTTGCCGCTTCAGACATATGTGAACACATCTGCTAACCACATCTACCACATGACAAAGCAAGCTACAGACCCAAAGGGAAGCCAGACAGAGCCCCAAGCACCCTGACAGGGAGAGCTGTCCTGGCCATAATCCAGGGAGGCCAAAGCACAGCGCAACACCTGTGCTTAGCTCTCCTCAGGACAGTCTCCCTGGATGCAGCCTCTTGAGGGCTTTGGTGGTGCCCCTAACTTGTTCACCTATTTGCTAAATTTCACTCATCCAGGCAGGGCCATTTTAGTTACAAAGGTGAACTAATCTTCCTCTACCTCTTCCCTTTCTTCCTTCTCTTTTTCCTTCTTTCCTACTCTGCCACCTCTCCTCTCTTTCTTCCTTCTTTCTTTTCTTTTTTTCCTTTCTTCCACCTCCTCTTTTTTTTTTTAGATAGAGCTTCTCTTTATACGCTTAGCTGTTTAGGAACTCACTCTCTAGGCCAGACTAGCCTCAAACTCAGAGAGTTATTTTCTTTTTTGAGGCAGGGTCTTATTCTCCAGTCTGGGCTAGCCTCAAACACTCAGCACCCACCTGCCACAGTCTACCTGCTGTGGGGATTGCAAGCCAACGTCACACGCTGTGCTTGGCTGAACTTCTGCTTCCATCAGGAACACGAGAACAATGGACAATAAACAATGAACTGTACATTCAGCTGCTGGAAAAGGACAGTGATGTGCCCAGAGAAGGGAGAACAAAGTAACCCTCTTTGTTTTCAAGGAACCAGTGGTTTCTCTGGGGGATCCTGAAGTAAGAGGAGTGGAGCTGCCTCACAAAGTCCAAATTTAAAAAATGAAAACAATATGTATGTGCCTATTCCCTACTTTAGGCTATTTGCCAGCCCAACCAGCAACCACCATGGCTAGAATTCTTGTGTGTTCATCCAGGACCCACATATGCACATAAACATATATGTGTGTGAAATGTACATATAGAAAATGTATAGAAGTGGATTATGCGTACCCTTGTCTTTTAACCTATAAACTGTGACATGTGGTTCTTTTATTTATTTTTTTCCCTCTAAACAGAAAACATCTTGGATATTTGCTCATGCTATTTGTACCTGAATGCTTCTGACAGGTTCTGAGGCCAGCCAGCCTGAGATGGAGTCTCAGCGCTACCATTTACTCTCTGTATGACTTTGGGCAAAGCAGTGTTAAATCTCAATCTCTCCCCTACCCGCATCTCTATTTCTCACTCCGTGTGTGTGTGTCTTTGAGACAAGGTCTTACTCTGTAGCCTAGGCTAGCCCTGAACTCAAGGCAGTCCACCTCCCTTAGCATCTCCAGTGCTGGGATGACAGGCAGGAGCCACCACATCCAAGTCTCTAGTTTGCTATTTGCAACAAGGTCTCCAGGCCGACCTGGCTCTCACAGTGTTCTTGCCTTAGCCTCCTGAGGGGCTGCAGGGGTGTGCTGCCATGCCTGCTTCCTGTGTACTTCATTCTTTCTAGTGGGACACACACACACACACAGTAACCAAAGGCTTTCTTTTCTTGCTTGCTATTAGTTACCCAAGTGGTGACTAGCATTGTTTACTATAGATTTTTTCATGGCATCTTTCACTGTTCACACAGTGGACATTTGGGGTAGATGGTTTTTTTTTTTTTTTTTTTTTTTTGTCCCCTGTTAAGTATTTTTTTATTTATCTATTTTGCAAAACTGGGTGTGGAACTCAGGCCTCACCCATGCTGAGAAATGCTCTATTACTGAACTATTCCCTGATCCTCATTCATTATTAGCAATTTAACAAAAATCTAGTGAATGTCCTGAACGCATTGTATACTGTGTGTGTGTCTTGTGTGAAAAGTATGGAGAAATGGAAAAGAAAAACAGGATGTAAAATACTCTGATTTATATATTATTAGTTACTGCCCAATGGCTGGTTCTCTGAAGCCATTGTGCTGTATGGGGACAGGGAAGGGCTGTGCCAATGTAACAAATGACAAAAATGTAACAGAAAAATTGTCTTCTCAACAAAGTGAACATCTCCATTTTTTGCATCTCTTTCTCAAAACCAAAGGGCTCATCAGAAGGACAGTTATTTGGGCTTGTCAAGGAACTTACCCACCAAGGGATCAAACCTGGACAGTGGCCTATTTTTTTCCCCACACACTTTTTAGCCTAGCAGAATCTGTGTGTGTTTGGGTGTCTGGCGGAAGCAGCATGCCTTACCGGCTTGGGCTCCGTGACGGACTCGCACTTCTTCCCGTAGTAGTACTCGTTGACTGCACAGAACTCACAGCACTTACAATAGGGGTAGACGCTGGACCTGCAGAAGGTGCTTGAGTATGTGGTGATGAGGAAGTCAATGAACACAGTGGCCTGTGGAAATGTGAACAGCACGCCCGTGACTCCTCTCGCCAAGTCATTTCCCTTGTTGCTTTTGTTGCTATTGTGTTTCTGAGACAGGGTCTCACCATGTAGACCAGGCTGGCCTCCGACTCACAGAGATCTGCCTGCCTCTGCCTCCCGAGCGGGACATCGCCGGCACCCCTGGCCTGAATAATTTTCTTAAAGGATGGGGAAGAGAATCTCTTACCAAGCCAAAGTAGGACAGTGTGGACCCAATGTACACAACCAGTTGGATGATGTCAAACTTTCCTCCCTGAAACAGAGCGGGAAGCATTACTCGGTTGAACTTGGAGTGGTGCCTTTTCTTGCTAACTGGCAGTCGCTGCCTCTAGCACTTGCAGAACCTAGTGGCAGCACTGAGACACAGCTACGTGCTCACTCTCTCTGTCACAGAGACCACAAGACCCCATATTTCCCCTTTCTGCCATCTAGAATGGTTTAGAGAGATGTGGCCAGTAAGGCAGGACCACTGAAGGTTGCTTTCCATATGAGATGAGGGTTTCAGGCAAGCTCTCCCGTACGTAGTATGTGATTACTTGGGAAGCAGAAATGTCTGCCTATCTCTGCCTTGTTGGTCTTTTCAAGATCCACTCTCAGTGGCCTTTCCATTCTCTCAGTTATATTTTATGGGTTCTTGTCTTCCTTCCTATTTATTTATGTATAGACAGTCTTTATGTATGTATATAGCCTTTAGTGGCCTGGAATGTGGTAAGTATACCATGCTTCCCTCAGACTCACAAGATCCGCATGCCTCTGCTTTCAGAGTGCTGGGATTAAAAATGTGTGCCACCGCCCCCAGCTTTACATTTCACTGATTCTTATGTGGCACTCATCGTGTGCTGCCAAACGGCACTGTGGGCACCAGTTGACTTCTGAGTGTCTGGCATCTTCTCCTTTTTCCCAGTTTTCCTCCGGAGAACTTCTTTTTATCCTCGGTGTGTGCAGTCTGAGTGTTGAAGGTGGATGTGCCTGGTCCTGTCCTCTGGCCCCTCATCCAGGTCTGGGCTGGTCCAAGAGCAGCCATTGAACATATGGCATGGCCCTGATTATAACGATTGGGGTAGCAATGGACCAGTGACCCACACAGAGCCAAGCGGAACCAGTGCTTGCTGTCTAAAGTCTCTGCAGAGACTTCTGGACAAGAGATGTTTTGTTTTTATTGAAGTTGCTAACCTGGTAGGTGTCAGAAGCTGTCTGACACCACGGTGGAGACTCAGCTATTCGGGGATGGAAGAAGAGCAGAGGCGGGTTCCCGGTTATCTTGTTACCTGAATTCTCTCATATCTGAAGCCTGAAATTTTGCCTTGATTTTGCAGTTAAGTGGTCTTCCAAAAAGACTTTTCCCTAAGCCAGTTTAAGTTGGAATCTGTTACGAAATATTTTGCAGGGACTTTCATTCATCATATATTATTTTTAGTATTAAAGATTATTTATTTTGATTTATTATTTTCTGAGTATGAGTGTTTTGCCTGTATACCTACACTCCACCTGTTACCTGGTGTCCACAGAGGCCAGAAGAGGGCACTGGACTACCTGAAAATGGAGTTATAGACAGTTGTGAGCCCCCATGTAGATGCTTGGAATCAAATCCAAGTCCTCTGAAGGAAGAACAGTCATTGTTCTTAACTGCTGAGCCATCTCTACAGCCTCTTATTTATTTAATTGTATTTTCTAGGTTGGATCTCACCTATATTAGGGTGGCCTTGAACTCCCTGTGTAGCTGAGAATGACCTTGAACTCCAGATCCTCCTGCCTCTGAATCACAAAGCCTGGAGTTTTAGGTGTGCACCAGTTTCCTGGGTGCTGGGGATCATACCTAGGTCTTCTCATAGGCTTACATTCTACCAGCTGAGCTACACCCCCCGCTCAGTGCCACATCGACTAATGAATTAATTAGTGTGTGTCTATGTGTGTGTTGTCTGTGATACCATTTGTATGAGTGCAGGTGTACATGCCTGTGCAAACATATGTAGAAGAGGTTGACTTTGGGATATCATTCCTTAATTGATTATCTGCATGATTGTTTTTTGAGACGGTCTCTCAGTGAACCTGGCTGGCCTTGGAGTCTCTGGGATCCTCCTCTCTCTTGCTCCAGTCATGGGATTAGAGGCATGTGCTGCTGCGCTGGTTTTTTCACCTGGGTCCTGGGAGTTCTGAACTAAGTCCTCATGTTTGCCCAGTAAGCGCTTCGCCCACAGAGCCATCTCCCCAGTTCAGTGTTAAAGTATTTGAAAAGTTGGATATTACCTCTAGGCCTGGTGGTCCTGGCCTATGATTCCAGCATTTAGAAGGATGAGGCAGGGAGATTGAGGATTCATGGCCAGCTAGCTATGTAGCACAAGCTTGTCCCAGAAAAATACACCAAAGTTCGGATGTTTGAAGTTTTTTCCTCAGTCACATTCCATGTTTTTCAGATGCTTTCTCCATCATCAGAACCCCAATACAGTTCTTCCTCCTCTCATCTCACGAGTGGCTAGTGCAGAGCCAACTACTGACTGTGGCTGCTAGCATCCCTCCCCACTACATCCACAATTAGACCGTCACAGGATGGAGGTGCTAGGACCGGGAGGAGGGACTCACAGTGCCAAACACCAGGATGTCAAAACGGATCCCGAAGGCTTTGATCAGTGTCCGCTTTTCCACCTTGTTTTCCTTATAGTACTTGGCATATCTACAGGGAAAAAGCACATTTACAACAATCTTTCTGAAAGTGCAGGGATTTTACAGGGAGAAAGAGCAAACCAGTAGGCAATCCAGTCTTCCGTGCCTGCTCTCCAGGCCTGCCATAGTTGGCAGAGGAAAGATTAGTCCAGCCCTGTAATTAGGCTCTGAACAACAGGAACCAAAGAATGTCCCCAAGTTACCTCACCTGCTCACATCATCATGGAGTGACAGGAAACTGGCTTTTAGTTTCCTATTAAAACAGCCAGCATTTAAGGCAATATACGATTAGCAATAAGCAAAGAAGCTAAAGAGTAACTTCAGGTGATGTGTTTATTTCTCTTTTTTCTTTTTAGATAAGATAGTCCTGCCCATCTTGGAACTCACTATGTAAACCAAACTGTCCTCAGACTCAGAGATCTTCATGCCTCTGTCTCTAACTGCTGATACTAAAGGTGTCTGGCACCATGCCAGGGCATGTTTATCTCTTAAAAGAGAAAAAATAGGTGCAGCTTCTATAACAGAACTGGGAAGAAGGGCATCGTGAGGCTCAGCCTCGGTTTTCCACTGCGGACAGCTCAATGATTGCCCTAATGGTGCTTTCTTAGAGTCTGTGTTCATCTCTTTGCCAACCATTAAACAACACAGAGCCAAACCAAAAGTCACCTTGTGGGCAGCAGCCTGAACGTCATCCTATGTGAGTCTTTGACAACCACATTCTGAACCTTCCAGCCAGTTCAGGATGCCCTGTCATCACCTCGTCTATCTGATTCTCATAGCAAGCCAGTATTTCTCTATCCTCAGGCACACAGAGGCAGGTAGGGCCAAGACCAGACATATCGTTCATGAAGGTCCTTGTAGCCCAGGGCCTGATGACAGTGTTCAAACTAGCAGCTCCTGGCTCCCTCCCCAGCCCCACCTCACCTTTGCTTGCAGTCTGGGTCTCACCAATGTCTCTCTTACTGCCCTATGTATGGTGGCCTGCTCCCATCCTCTGAGATATATAGGGTTAAGTTCATTGACACTGCCTTCTCTGTGTCGTCATTAAATCACCTTCATGAACTAACCTGGCACAATCACAACCACCCCAAGTGGGTGCAAGATTTTAAAAAAGTGATTTGTTTTTCATAAATAATCAGGAAGACATAAGCCACGTATGTTTAGCAGGGCACGGTGGGACACACCTGCTATCCTGGCAGTTGGAAGGCTGTGGCAGCTGGATTGCCTTGAACTTAAGGATAGCCTGAGCTGCACAGTGATTTCAAGGCTAGCTTGGGCTATAGTCAGGCCCTACCTCAAAAAAGCAAAAGAAAACAAAACTGCAACCAAACAATGCAGCAACAAAGCCGGAAGCCTCATAGAGTGTCTACATTTCACAGGCTGTCCTTACGTAGAAACGTGCATTTTCGTTCTGCGTCATTCACAACCTATTTCTAGGTGCGGGAAGACAAGAAAATGGAAGACAAATGCTCTGCCAAAGTTTCATCTCTCGCCAGAGGGGTTTCCCTTGCCTCGAATCTGATTGTTTCATTCCCGGACAGTTCTTTCCTTCCTGCCCGGTCTAGTGGTTTGCTCTCTACTATACAAGCCGGCATGCGTCAGCACTCCACGCTTGTGGCTGGTTTGCCTGGGAAAATTAATTTTGTAAGTACTTGGATTTCTGCTTCCAGGCTCTTGCCATCCATTGGGGGCCGTAACGGAGGGCAAGGATTATGTGGCAAGACTACTCAAAAAGAGGGTCCCTGGGCCCGAATGCCAAAGAAGGGTTTCAGAAGGCCTGAGTAATTCTAGGGCCCTATGTCAGTACAGGCAGGTGGTAACTCAGCGAGGGACACTGGGCAAAGGTGCTTTTCTGGATTCAATATTGTCCCGCAGAAAAGATAGGTCCAAGTGCCTAACCCTAAGCCAGCACCATGAATATGACCTTACTTGGAAACAGTTTCTGCAAATGTAAATAAGCATCTCAAGATGAGCTTCCCTTGGGTTCAGGGTGGTCCTACATCCCCAGATTAGCAGGCATCCTTAGACAGTAAACCCAGAAACCCTTCGGGGATGAGAGCAGAGACTGGGGTGGTCTTCAGGTGCCTGTGCACCTGAAGAGGGCGCCAGATCTCACTATAGATGGTTGTGAGCCACCATGTGGTTGCTGGGAATTGAACTCAGGACCTCTGGAAGAGCAGCCAGTGCTCTCAACCTCTGAGCCACCTCTCCAGCCCTGTCTTCTTTATTTTAGTGAGTGTGTGTGTCCATGTGTGTATGTGTGGACAGTGTCCCCATCAGGCGTCTTCCTAGTCACTCTCTACCTTATTTTGTCAGACATGATCTCTCTGGTCCTGCTGCTCACCAGTTTGTCGGCGCGGCTAGCCAGCAAGCCCCAGGTATCCTCCTGTCTCTGCTTGTCCAGCACTGGGGTTCTAGGCACACACCACTACCAGGCCTGGCTTTTTACATGGATGCTGGGGACTGGAACTCATGTTCTCTTGGTGCACACACGGCAAGTGATTTCATGGCTGAACCATCTCCCCAGCCCCATAAATGTTTTCCCTTTTTTGTTTGTTTGTGTTTTGATATATGGTTTCTCTGTGTAGCAGCCCTGGCTGCCCTGGACTTTCTTTTTGTAGACCAGGCTGGCTTTGAATTTACAGAGATCCACCTGCCTCTGCCTTCCAAGTGCCGGGATTGAAGGCCTGCGCCACCACACCCGGCCTAAATATTTTTCCTGAGGACAAAGTTATATAACATGAGCTTTTCATCTTCCTGTATAAAAGAAAGCTATTATTTCCCCAAATGCCTCATGTAGCCTGTAATTTCCTTCTCCTTTGTGACACTGTCTGAAAATACCTTGTCCTCTTGCCTGTCAGATCTCCACAGTTTATCCGTGGCCAAAGAGTTCTCCTGTGGCTCATTTAACAAGAAATTTTCTAACACTTTATTCTAAGAGAACACTGACGTCATAACCCCTTTGCTCTCTAGAGAGCTCAGATCCCACCAGGACCAGGCGGAAACCAGGAGGATGTCGGCTAATGTCTGGTTGGTACATTGCCCGGCATGCGTTAGCTGACTGCTAAATAAAAATGCCCAGGCCCGTCAGGGGGCAGTTCATCCTATCCTCTCTTTCTTGCCAATGGTCACAGCCTATTCAGCCCTACACCTACTCAGCAAGGGTGATCAGAAAGTCAACTGAACTACGCACCCTCTTTCTGAGCTCAGGATGAACCTCTACTGGCCCAGAGGAGGCAGCAAGCCTCAGCCAGCATGATGCTGAGTCAAGGACCTCCAACTCAGTCTCCACAGGCGCCAGGCATAAAGCATGCGAGTCCATATAAGGACATAAAGGAGTGGCCAGGACAGTGGCAACACAAAAGCCACATGCTGCTTCTTCAGGGATAGATACCCATCTCCATGTGGGATATGAGCCCTGTATTATCAAGTTAAAGCTTCTTGTCAAACGCTCTAGTTTTTCAGGAAGACTAGGATGCCCGAATCTTTGTGTAGAATGCCACAAGGTTTAAAACATTCTACATGTGCAGAGAAATCTTATTCCAGTGTGGGTGTTTGCTAACTGGGGGGAGGGGGAGGGAGGAGAGTCGCTGTGATGCTCAGTACTACATAACAAGCACCCAGGTGGGGCCCATGACTCAGTTTCCAGGATGGAGCTTTCAGGGTAGGTATCTGGATCAGCAGTATTCAAATTCGAGTGAACAGCAGAGCCCCACAGAGACTTGTGAAAATGCGGATCAGAGGCCCACCCTATATAGTCTGACTCAGGAGAATATAGGCTGGGCCCGGGAATGTGTATTTTTTGTGTCACTATGCTGCTGGTGATGATGTATACATGAGTATGTGTGTTATGTGTGTGTGTGGTGAGTGTGTGTATGATGTGTGTGTGTGGTGTGTGGTGTGTGGTACGTGTGTGTACATTGTGTGATGTGTGATGAGTGTGTTGTGTTGTATGTGATTAGGGTGTTGTGTGTTGTGTGATGAGTGTGCGTGCACATGTCTGCACATGGCCTACGTGTGGAGGTCAGAGGACAGCTTGTGAGAGTCAGCTCTGTTCTTTCACCATGTGTGTTCTGACAGTCCAACTCAGGGCTCTGGCAGCAAGTATCCTCGCCCACTGAGCCACTCCTCAGCCCACAATATTATCTTACTGTGGTTTCAATTTGCATTTCCTAATGACCCGTAACGCTGATGAGCTATAATTTACCTACATTTTTGTCTGAGTGCCCTTATTGGAGTCTAGCAGCAACCGGGAAGTGGCAGCCATGTGTTTCCTGATGGCTGTGTGTGCCCACTGGCACATTCTATGCTGTTACCTGAAGTTGTAGCCGGGGATCAAGGACTCGTTGGTGTACTTGTCGTCCAGGCGGCGGAAGCTGTATCGGGGATAGCAGTGATGGGACCAGCTGTCCAGGTTGCAGTCCCAGTAGATCTCGATGCCCATGATCCCTCCCTGCAGGGGCAGTCAACCAGAGGGGTCACTGCATGTGTGGGTGTGGCTTACTCAAGCACCAGACACTGCCCTGCTCAGTAATGTCATTGTGAGGAGGGGTTTCCTTCTCCGGGGAAAACACTCATTAAAAGGCTTCAGTGCCACAGACGAGGGCTAGAATACCATGGCAGAGGCAGGCATGCCTCCCCGCTCTTCCCTCCTGGGACCCACTACCTCAGTTACCCCTAACACGTAACTTTCAGTGACTCCCCTGCATTCAGATGCCCTCCTAACTCCTCCCCATTATAGAGTAAGATGAACGGGATAGCCTGGGATCCAGGGACCACCCCACACGCCTTTTCTGCTTTCTGTCTGCACTCCCTTGGGAAAAGCTTTGGGAGGTGTGAGCCAGGGAGCGATCCTGAGACAGACAGGCTGCCTGGCCTTATGCGCCCTTCCTAGAGGTGTCCCCTCTGCTAAAGATGAGCATTTTTATGAGAGAGACCAAGAGAACCCAAACAAACATGGTGGCGTACTTGTGGAATTTCAGCACTTGGGGGGGCCAGAGAGTTCCAGGCCAGCCTGGGCTACCCAGTGAGACCTACTCTCAAAACACCAAAAAGTCAGCTGGGTGTTGGTGTCTCAAGCTTATAATCCCAGACTCAGGAGGCAGAGGCAGATCTCTGAGTTCAAGGCCAGTGAGTTAGCTCCAGGAGGATAGCCAGGGCTACACAGAGAAACCTTGTCTCAAGACAAAAACAAAACCACAACAGCATTAAGACGTCACTGTGACCCCTGAAGCAAGACTTGGTTGTTGGCTTTAAAGATGGAGGAAGGGACTGCCAACCAATACATAAATACAAGGAGCAGGCTGCTGGGGAAGGGGGAGATGGGAACACGCGTTCTCCCCCAGAGCCTCCAGAGGGAGTGCGCTGCTGCTGGCGCCTGGAGGCCAGCCCCGTCCTAGACCTTCACCCCAGGCGCAGAGGAACACGGATACTGTTTTAAGCCAGTACATCACTGGTAAGCTGGTACCGCAGTCACAGCAGGGTTGCCCCAAGCAGCTCGCTCTCGCTCGGGGGCGTGGGTTCCCCAAAGGAATGCAGGCAGCGCTCTGGGCACGCGCTTTATACCAAACATCAATGTGAGCCGTGACTTTAGGACCCCAAAGGTCAGTCCACCATCAGATGCTGTCATTAGATGTTTGACAACTCCACCCCACCCCCACCCCCACCCCACCCCCGTCACACATGCACCACAGTACAAAGACTCCACCAACCTGAACTGCCACCTCTGAAAAGTTCTCTCCTGCTTCCTGGAAGATGTCTCCTAGCCGGAAAATGGGACACTGAGGGTTCCGAGTCTTGTGAAAGGTACAAGAGACATTCAGATCTGGCAAGATGTTTCTCCTGTGCAGAATTGCAAACAAATGGATGTTTTAGCAGCCATCTCCCTAGAGGGGAAACAGACGGCTGATAAGAAGTGCTTGCTGGTTACCGTGGTGTAAGTCCCTCCACCACGGCTGCTGTCAAGCTCCCGATGGGACACTGTTGATTTCCACATCCCTCTACTACAAGCAGATCCATCGCTCCCTGAGGTGAGCTGTGAGGCAGCTGCCTCATCTCCTGGGGCCCTTACACTGTGCTAAGAACAATCTTTGTGACCGAGAGCGTTTGCAGAATCAGTGGGCTGTCGCTTCCACAGACTGTGGCTTCCATCTCAGCTGCCCGTGCTCATCCGCTGTCCAGATTGTTTGCTCAGGGAAGCAGCCACTGTGGCCTAGGGACACTCAAAACAGTCCTTGGGCGCGATGAGCAGGCTGAGGAACGGAAGTCCTCCTGCCCCAGCCACATGGGGAAGGCCGGAAAGGGGCTCGGCTGTAATCAAGCCTGACTGACGGCTCTGGAAAGACTGTGAGCCAGAACCACCCAGCAGAGACCCTTTCAGGTTCCTAATCCACAGATGAGAGAGAAAAGCTTGTGTGATTTTAGGCCCTCTAGGTTTGAGATCATTCGCTCCATGGCCGAGATAACGGACCCGTACAGCCAGGCACTGGGGATGCTTACGTGGTATAGTTGTGGCCCGGGAAGTCAATGTTGTTCTTGATGAGCACAGTGAAGTTTTCAGCGCTCCTCAAGAGTGCAGGCCTGGGAGAGAAGAACGAGGATCTGTGACCTCAGGGACAGAGTCCTTGGATCGGAGGGTTATGGTTTCGTGCTTTTGAGTGAAGAGAAACGAGTACAGCAACTTAGGTAGGCAAAACTTTCCAAAGTTCTCCACAAGGCCTGTAGCTTCTTCAAGAAGCCTTCTCCCTTCTTGAGCCCCCTCACGGCAATTACGGTGTCAGGTCAGACATGACACAAATGCATGCTTGGCTCTGCGTGGTGCCCTGTTACCACCTGACAGCTAGCTCTCCAAGGGAGAAATGGGAAAGGGCCTCAAATGTAGCACTTGCTGCTCATCATGGCGTAAATTAAATACTCCTACCATGGCTGGGGTCAAGCCCACATCCACCATCGGTAAACCTAAAACTGGCTTTGAGCCAGTGCTGCTCAGCTCTTGAGCGGCCATGTTTGTAGCTTCCTGAATAGACTTGTAGCCACCACAAGGCTGAATAATCATATTCAGCCTTTATCACAGGACCACACACAGAGTTGTCTGTGTCATTCATTCATTCAACTCATTCGTTCATTCATTCATCCTCAGAGGCTCCAGATAGCATTTAGTTCTCCCCTGAGTTAGAGGAATCAAAGTTCCAGACCACAGGAAGGCCATCCAGCCACCAGCCAGCCAACCTTCCATTAACAAATAATTATGGTACTGGACACAGAATAAGGGAACTGGGACATCACAATGAGCAAGACTGCCAGCAGCTGACAGTCTATAAAAGATGGAGGAAACTGGCTGAAGGTTAAAAAACAAAAACAAATGCTGGGCGCTGGCAGTGCACACCTTTAATTCCAGCACTTGGGAGGCAGAGGCAGGTGAATCCCCTAGTTGGAGGCCAGCCTGGTCTACACAGCTAATTGCAGGACAGCCAGGGCTACACAGAGAAACCGTGACATGAAAAAACAAAATAAACCAAAACCAAAACCAAAAAGAACAAAGCCAACCCTCTGGTACTCAGCAGCGACAGGCAAGGGTGGAGGGGCCATCAGGAACCATCTCACTTTCATTCCAGCACTTCTGGAATGTAGTCTTGGCTCTCATGGGACATAGCCATAGGGAATGCTGTCATTTTTGCCTGTTCAGCACTCACAGTTCCCTGTGGCATATAGTCTCAATTCTCTCCTTCTTGGGCTCGCTAGAGGGCTGGATAGGGATGGCTCTACTTCCTAGTCCTCCCTTCTGTCCCACGTGGACCCTGGACCTAAGGCCACATAGTGCCCACAGTCGGCTCTCAGAGGTCATTAGACATAGTATGGCAATGAGAACATTTCAGAGCTTTAGAGGGAACAAAAGGCTAAAGAATTTCTTGAGCTCTATGAACTACAATGTGAGGAAAGTCAAAAAGAAGAGAAATGACTAGGAGAAGGGTTAGAAGGGGGAAGAGGAAACCTTACACCTTCAAGGCCTGGAACCATGGACTCTGAATGTCTCATTCAGTACAGTAAAAATTAAAAAAATAAATAAATAAAACCAAAAATGATATCTCTTTTTTTTTCCTTCTGTTTAATAAAGTTGAGTTCATGGTACCTGCATGAAAGTCTTATTTATTTACAACACATTCCTGCCTTGTTCTGGACTGTGCCCTTACAACTTTTATTTTAAACTTCATGCTTTAAGTAGACAAACTGCTTCCATTAGAAGATATGGATTATTGAAGGGAAATTTCAGTGTCCTGTGTGGGTTCCTATGTGAAACTGCTGGGGAGCGGCAGGGGTCCTCAAAAGAAGCTGTCGCCATTGTTCTTGGGGTTCACCATCAGTACTTGATCAGACCATGTTACTGGGGCTGGAGAGATGGCTCAGAGGTGAAGAGCCCTGCCTGCTCTTCCAAGAGGACCTGAGTTCAATTCCCAGCAACCGCATGGTGGCTCACAGCCATCTATAATGAGATCTAGCACCCTCTTCTGGCATGCAGGTGTACATGCAGGCAGAACCTTGTATTTGTAATAAATAAAACTTAAAAGACGAATTACTGAAATCATAACACACTTTGGACCTGGAGGAATCAATCTGGAACTGACCTGAAGATTTCCTCCTTGCCTGCTAGTGCCAGAAAGGGCTGTGCAGGCCACTGAAGGAGAAAAGTCACCAATGGTGTTACCCAGCAGTGAATTCTGCATGTTACAATACCAACCTGCCAGGCAAGGTTGCTTATATGGTGGCACGAAGGTGATGTGGTGACCAGGTGCTTTCTCATTGGATTTGAGGGGTGCTGCACAGGAGGGACTTCTTGTCTGGTAGTGCAAACCTGGTCCAAAGTTCGTGGCTTAGGTCATAGGCCCTAGGTAAACCTACTTCTGTTTTTCTAAATGAACATGGTGTCAGACTGCCTTCTCTGTATTTGCTTATCTCCTGTGAGTGCTCCTGTCAGCCTTGGTCAGAGAAGCTCCTCTTTGCAGTGGGCAGTGGTAAATGCAGACTCGTAGCTGGTCCAAGCGCTAAGGAAAAAAGGACTGATGAGCAATGGCAATTTATATCAACACCCACTGAAGGTTCAGGGGCTATCGAGGATGAGAGGATGATGAGAATACTAAGCAGAGGATGGGGAGGAGAGCTGTCTTCTGGACATGACATGGCTGTTGCTTTCATGAACTCATAGAAACTATAGTTACCTACATACGACCTACAAAAGATCAGGTAGTGAGTATTCCAGCACAGATGGGAGATGGGATCATGAGGCTCCACCCACAGCTGAGGAGCCATTGGCAAACCATGGCTGCCGGAAGGGCTCCTTTCTCTATGTTGCCATCTGAGGTGAATCGGCCCAGACCTACGTTCATGCAGACAGAGCTAACTGGACTCAGTGAATTACTGTGTGGGGGGGCAGGCATGAAGGTGGAAGAAGAAAGCATTTGGGGAAGGGACTCAGGAGAGTGGGAGGGGAAATTTGGGTTAGATATCATCAAAACACATGATATATATATAATATGTGTTGTGTGTATGCACATTTTATGTACTACATATATTATGTATGAAATTATCACAATAAGGTCTAAAAATATATGTGCACATATAAGGAACAAGTAAAACTGGCTCAGGACTCAAGACTGCAGGCTCCTCTTACGTGACATTTATAGCTTTTCAGTTTGAATTACATCTTCTCTGCATGTCTCATCTCCTCTATTACAGAGCGAGAATCCCGAGACCCACTCCCTGCCCGTTTTTCTTAGATTTTTGTTCTGTATGAAGCAACACACAAGGGAGGTGACCGACAAATGGAACGCCAACTCCTCAGTCGCTGTCTTAAATGAGCGGAGGGTTAAGGGAACTATCTGGTTCATATCTCACGTGAGGAGACTTCATGCCCTAGGTCATGTCAAAGTACAACCTAGGAAGCTGGTTTAGTAGTTTATGGCTCTAATCCCAGAACTCAGGGGTCTGAGGTGTGTAGGCTGGTACCCCACCCACAGCACAGTACCTTCTGTATCAAGAAACTCCCCTGGCTTACAAGTGAAACGGGGGTGACAGTCGAAGGCCAGAAAGGGCAGTACTCTACAGCCTGCACCCTGATGTTGGATGGTGGGTGGAGCTTGGCCTGAGCCACCTCTGTATCTCTTTGTCCCACATATGAGTGACCCTGAGTCCAGACTGTTTTGGGAAGTCTTAAAGAATCAATGGCTGTGAGATTAAAATTAGGGCCAGTGAGATGGCTCAGTGGGTAAAGGTGCTTGCCGCTAAGCCTGATGGCCCAAGTTCACTCCCTGGGACCCACATGGTGGAAAGAAAGAATCAGCTTCTGGAAGTTGTCCAGAGGCACAGCATGGCACATAAGCACCACATATACAATCAGACAAGCAAACAAATGTAAATAAGTATAATGTGAAAAATTAAAAATTAAATGCGTTTTCAATTAAAATTCCATTCCTTGTTTCATGTGTCCAGTCACCACAGGTTGCAGGCAGCTACCATATGGGACACCCTGGGTACCAAACATCCCCATCACTCTCGTACAGAGCTGTCTAGAACCACTATTCTTCCAGGAGCAGAATGCCCCCGTGTGGAGGCCAGAGGTCTTCCTCAGTGAGTCTCCATCTTATTTTTTGAGGCAGCGTTTCTCACTGAACCTAGGGCTCACCAATCTGGCTCGACTAGCTGGCCAGCAGCCCAGGGATGCTTCTCACAGCCTCCTCAGCTGGGACTACAACCGTCTGCTGCTACCCCTGGCTGTTTATGCCTGGCGCTTAGGATCCAAACTCCAGTCATCAGGCTCGCTGGTCAGACACTGCTCACTGAGCCTCCTCCCCAGCTCTGCCTCTTCATATTCTTTGTCATTTAATATAAGCTCTGGCAGATCAGAGCAAACCCAGGGGTTACTACTATAACATGTTAAGAGCTGGCATAGCCTTCCCAGAGATGGCAGAGAGGTCTGCAAGCCAGGACTTCGCAGCCAGGCCTATGCCAATCAAAGAATCCCAGGAGCCCTAGAGAGGCTGGCATTGCCAAGACCACTGTTGGTGCCCCTAACCATGCAACTCACCGCGGGGCATCTTTCCCCTCCTCGGCAGGACACCAGGCAGAGATTTCACAGGTCTTCCTTCTCTCGTCGTATGGTATACACCTGCCAGTCTGGATTCCTACAAATTCCAAAGGGTTGAAGAAGCAGAGAGGTGAATGTACCAGACGAGGGATATCTCTAGGGACACCATGCACTCAGTGTGCAGAGGCCCAAGCGGCTCCCTCTTCGGTGAACCCCATCCTCATCACATATGCACCCTAAGCCAAACAGAGAGAGATCCCTAAGAGGAGAGTTCTGTATTCAAAGTCCACTATACATGGACTAAAATGTGGCTTCTTACGTGGCATCTGAGCACCTGCAGGGTATACAGCTTGTCTAGGATGTGTAAAGTCACATGATGAATTTGGGAGCATCCTTCTGAAGCATCAGGAAGAGAGAGAACCAATACAGGGCAAACCACAGTACAATAATCTCCATGGCAACTCACACACATTATGGAATGGAACTCAACACTCAGGTGCCTTTCTATGAGTGTGGGTGTGTACATCGATGGTGGCTCTTACTTCCTTGTTTTGAGACAGGTTCTCTCTATTTAAGCTCTGGATGCTCTGGAAGGCTGGCCTCAAACTCACAGAGATCTGTCTACCGCTGCCTCTGTCTCAGGAGTGCTGGGATTAAAGACCTGCACCACCACAGCCCAGTGTCTTATGTGTTTTTGTTTTGTTTTGGTTTTTTGGTTTTTCAGGACAGGCTTGGCTGTCCTGGAGTCCCTCTGTAGACCAGGCTGGTCTCGAACTGACAGAGATCTGCCTTTCCGAGTGCTGGGATTACAGTCATATGCCACCACACCCGGCTATCTTTTTAAATTAAAACATGAGGCATTGCTTTTTGCAAGGCTGGGGCTGTAGCTCAGTGGTAGAATGCTTACCCAGCCTGCATGAGGCCCTGGATTCAATCTCTAGAATGGAGAAAGAAAAGAAAGAGTGGGAGGGAGAAAGGGATCAAAGGAGGGAGGAAGGAAGGAAAAGGTTAAGCCTCCAGGTCCTTGGAGGCTAGAGTTCCTGTTTCTCTACCTTTGGGGAAGTGTTCCAAGAATTCGACCCTGCACAAAGGTCAGCTAAAAGCCAGAGACTAAGGACCCCAAACTGGACATCATGAAGGTGACAAAGATGCCAGACCATCCCCACTTAGTAGCTCAGGGAAAGACAAAGAAAAGTACCTTTGCTTTGCGGATCCATCCATCCCTTTTTGCAACCCTGGTCAGAATAACAGTGTGCGCTGCGGGTGGGAAACTTCAGGAAGAAGGGCAGGAGAGCAGAGAGTGAACATTGCATCATGAGCCACCAAGAAACCACAACCCCTGCTCACCACTGTTCATTGCAACATCACTCGTGATGCCCGAAAATGAAAATAGACCAAATCCATCAATGTGAGAGGAGACAAATAAAAGGTGGTATATTCATATGGGGTGTGTGTGTGTGTGTGTGTGTGTGTGTGTGTAAGCCAGAGGTCAGGTGTCTTTTTCTATCACTCTTCCCCATATTTTTTGAGACAGGGTCTCCAGCTAAGACTGTAGCTCACCCACTGGCTGGGCTGGCTGGTCATCAAGGCCCAGGGATTTACCCACACAGTTCCCCAGCACTAAGATTACAAGTGTGGCCAGCTCTACCCTGCTTCTTATGTGGATGTGGGGGATCGAACTCAGATCCTCATGCTTGATGGCAAACACTTTAATGACTGATCCATCCTCCCAACCCCCGTATGTGGAGTCTTGTTCTGCCAGGTCCTGACACATGCTACGTCATGAGCCATCCTCAAAGCGCGATGGGGTATGAAAGGAGCCAGACACAGAGGCCACGTCTGGTTCTATAGGTAGGACGTGTCCTGGATATGCAAATCCACAGAGACAGAGCACAGACTGGTGGCTGTCAGTGGCTGTGGGGAGGCTGGAGAAGACTGACTGATAATGGGGACAGTTTGTTTTGGGAGTCAGGGTTTCTTGGGTGGGGAGTATGATAGTAATTTTCTAGAATTAGGTAATGGTGGTTTGCAAAAAAAAAAATCACTGAATTATATACTTGGAAGTCAAAGGTTTTTAGAGTACATAAATTCTATCTCAATTAAAAACAAGAGTAGGGGCTGGAGAGGTGGCTCAGAGATTAAGAGTACTGGCTGCTCTTCCAGAGGTCCTGAGTTCAATTCCCAGCACCCACATGGAGGCTCACAACCAAACAATGCATAATAAATAAATCTTAAAAAAAAAAACAAGAGTAAATAAAAAATACAAACTGCAGGTGTCAAGGCAGCCAGGAGGTACTTTCAGAGATGGTCTTTGGGGTAGAGAACAGATGGCAAGGTTGCGGTTACAGGGCCCCTGCCACCACAGAGCCGAGCAAGCAGGCAGCAGGCGGTGTCAGGAGAAAGGGCGCCACCAACATGATCCTGCCTGGAAAGCCTGAGTCAGCTGTGTCTGGGGGTGATGGACAGGATAAGGGAAGGGCAAAGAGAGGGCCTCGTTTCTGCATGTTTCACTTCACACAGCCAGTGTCAGGAAAGACGGAACAAACACATGTACACGCAGGAAGAAAGCCACTGCTCATCGTCACCTGCCTGTCTGCCCCTAAGACTGGGGCAAGGATCTAGGTCTTGAGTCCAGGTACCCTGGGGTTCTGGGAGAGCAGATCTCTCTGTGGGTGGTGTTTCCATGGCCGAGTCATTCATTTCACTGCCCCTAGCTTTAACTCATCTGTGAAAGGAGGATAACTTGCTTTGTCTCGGGTGGGTGCTGTGAAGGTGGGACGAGTTTTGGAAAGAGGGCGTAGTGTAGTCCTTGCTCAGCAAATAGCTCGCACGCTTTTCACACTCATTTGCTCTTTACTGCTTGGAATGCTTTCTTTCTGTGACCAGCCAGGCCTCTGGGTTCTTCTCTTGGTATCCCCTAAATTCAGCTATGAGTCTTTTGCCTGCAAAGCCCAAGTCACATCTTTGTAGCCTAACTGCCTGCTGGACTCACTATAGGCCTTGATAATTGTAGTATAAATGAATGAGTGAGTGAATGCGTGAGTGAGTGAATGATAATATACTATGGCTCTTGAGCAGTCGTGATCTTCATTATCTAGAAGGAACTCCCAGGAAAGAAGATAAACCGATTCTGTTTTTTATATTTCTAAGAGAAACTCTAACACTGTTAGTTTCATAATTGCCACAGGGGCTGGAGAGCTTCTCAAGCATTCTCCGGGCTGATAGACGAGCTATTTCCCTCCCTTTGGAGGTGGGCCTCTGTGTGCTTGTAGGAGGCGGCAGAAATAGCACAGTGCCAGCCCCAGGCTTCAGCTTTCTTCCTTCTGACTCTGGGGTTCCTGAGCTGCACTATGCTAATCTGGCTGCTCTTCTGGGGGAAAGCATGCAGAAAGACCCCAAGGAGAGAAAAACCCTTGAAGACTCCTAGGAGGGGAGAGACGTCCAGCGCTTTGAGCCTCCAAATGATGCTAATGGCAGCTGTGTGGGAAACGAGCCGGTTCAGCTGAATTCAGTCCACCGTGGAATGGTGAGAAGAAGCTGGTGAGGCCCTTCAGGTGCCTGGGAGTTTGAACTGCTAGAACGAGCAGTTTATATTCAGGTGTACTTTAGGGCTTGGCCACGTTTACTGAGATGACCAGGGACAGTGTGAGCAGTGACGTGCCCAGAGAGGAGGCAGGTGTCCATGTGGAATGACCCAGGCCAGATTGCAGTGTAGCTAAACTGTCCTCCCCAGTCATGTGGTGGCCTCCAGGCTGGCGGTACCCCATGGAAGCCTTGGGTTTCTTCTGCTCTGGGCGACCATTTTGGTTCCCCAAACAGCACATTTTCTGAGGGCTTTGCAGCGTATCAGAACATGTCTAAGTGTTCTCTTGTGTAGAATAGGGCCTAGGAGTTATACCCCTGAATTTGTGAGGCTCCAGTGAAATGTGAAATAACACACACACACGCCAGGAATCATATTGTTGTGAGCTGCACAGAGGGCTTGTGAAGGAAAGAGCCGGAGTTCGCCCAGGCTCCTAGTGCTGCAGCCGGAGCCTGAGGCAGGCCGACAAAAGATCTCGGTTCCCAGAATGCATCTCAGCCCTTTGACCTCTCTGAGTGGGTCCCCTGCTTACCTCAGGACATAGCTTCTGCTCTTGGCCTTCTGACTTGAGAAAATTTGTCATTACGAAGAACGAGTTCCCCTGCTGAGAAAAGTGGCAGAGCAAGGATGAAGCTTGGGGAACAGAACTCCTTAAGAGGCATAATATGTTTTGCTAAGTGCCAGGGGTGAGCCTTTGTCCTCTTGGAAGCCCCTAGAAAGAGGCCGTGGGCAGCATGGACTTTGCCGAGGGCTTAATATCAAAGCTGCAGGAGCTGTCCCGCAGGGCCGGGGGGAGCGGAGCTCTCAAGTGTAGGGAACAGTCATTTTCCAAGCCAGCCTCAAAAGCAGCTGTGTCATTTTTTCTGACACAGTAAAATCCCATTAAACGGAGACTCTGGAGAGCTGGGGAAGTGGAGGTGGGGTGTGGGCTGCATCCTGGGCAGGTTGTTCAGATTTCTCAGGGCTTAATGGAAGGCCATGGGGCTTCCCACTACCTGGGCAATCAGTGGCTTTTATGGTCTGTAGCTAGAAACAAATACCAGCTTGGGCCTGCTGACTTTGCCAAGTGCTCTGGCTCCCCAGGGTTGCAATGGGCTCTTTTGTTCCTCCCACACCCCCATCTGTTCCTAACTCCTTGGCCCCTCTTTTACTTCTCCTTTTTTGGTAACTGTTTCATTTTTCCTGCTTCGCAGACTCAGCTAGTCACACTCTCTGCTGTGACCTCCACCTTCTCTGTCTTTGTCACCACATCCTTTGTTCAGAAAGACCCAGGAACCATCTCCTGATGACTTTTTCAGCAACAACGGGCCACACAGGACATGCAGAAGCAGACGAGCTCCCTGTCGTCCTGAAGGCAGGCCGAACGCGCCACAAGGTGGCCCTGAGCCCAAAGCCGTGTGCGCCTCAGTGTGAGCAAATCAGATCTCATTTGGAATTTGCCAGGATGTGCTGCTATTTTGAGCAGCCGGGTAGGATAAAGCAAAGACCATCTTCTTTGAGCTGCTGGATGTGACCCAGTTTTGCAATTTTTAGGTTTTTCTCAGTTGGGATTTTCACAGGTTTTAAATAGGACCAACGCTTTTCTTTTGAGACAAGGTCTTACGTATTCCGGGTTGGCCTCAAACTCACTATTCAGCTGAGAGTGACCTTGAACTCCTGATTCTCCAGCTTTGACCTCTTGGGGCTCCATGGTTTTCATGCATTGTACCAGTTGAGCTGTATATCCTCAGGCACAAGCTAACTTTTTTCTTGTCTTTTCCTTTTGAACTGAGGCTCTTACTCTAAGGATGGGGACAGGGAAGTGGCGAGGATGAGTCCTGGCGTCAGCTGCCTGGTACTTACCTGCATAGGGAAGGTGTAGTCCGCAGTGTCAAAGATTCTTTGTACCGGCCTCGTCACCCCGCCCTCTGTGACATTTTCTATCACCTCTGCAATCCCTTTGACCTTGGTGTGCACCGAGCTGATAACGGGCTCTTTCCGCTGATAAAGCTTGTCACTCACCAAAGCAAAGCTGAGGACAGATGAAAAAAGCATCAGTGGTTTTCTCACAGGCCAGGGCAGTGGTTTGAGCTGCAGACTCTGAGGCGGGGAGCTGCTTCTGCCCACAGCCTGCTTCGCTGTGACTCCCCCTTCTGCAAACTGGGACCAGCAGTTAGACCTGCCCTCTTCTTTATTAATTACCCAGTATAGACGGACCTCAATTCATAGTCCCACTCTTGGCAGGTTGAATGGCTCTGTCCCAGGGCTCCGGAACACATCAGCTGGGCTTGCTCCTGTTTCAGGTCATTAGATTTTTGTTTTGTTTTGTTTTGGTTTTGAAATAGGGTCTCTCTGTGCAGTCCTGGTTGCGTCTGACATAGACCAGGAGATCCTCCTGCCTCTGCCTCTCAAATGCTGGGATTAAAGATATATGCCATCATACCTATCAGGCCATCTCATTTATAAGAAATTCACAGAATAGATAAATCTATAGAGACAGAAAATGGATAATTGCCAGAAGAGAAAAAATAGTGAGTGACAGCTAATAAGCAAATTACTTCCTTTTAAGGTAAAATATGTTGGTAGATAAAGGTATTACTATATAATGTTGTGCACTGTTAAATGCCACTGGTGGGGGCTGGAGAGATGGCTCAGCAGTTAAGGGCACTGTCTGTTCTTCCAGAGGACCCAGGTTCAAGTCCCCGCACCCACATGGCAGATAAAAACTGTCTGTAACTCCAAGATCTGACACCCTCACATATACACACGTGCAGGCAAAACACCAGTGCACATACAAAAAAATTTAAAGGTAAATAAATAAATTTTAAAAATTAATCTAAAACACCACTGTTGTGTTCACCTTAAAATAGTCCTTTATTCCTCCCCCTTTTAATGGTCAGTTTTATGTTATATAAAGTTCACCTCAGTTGGTAAGATTAACCCATTCTTATAGATATTTGTCCATAGAAATATCAAAACAAAGTAACAAACATCAAATTCAGGATGATGTTTACAAGGGGGAAAAAAAGAGAACAAGATGAAGGATGAGTTTACAGGGGGCAAAGCTGGATTGATATGCTTTTGTTTTGTTTTGTTTTGTTTTGTTTTTCAAGACAGGGTTCCTCTGTGTAGCCTTGGCTGTCCTAGACCCACTTTGTAGACCAGGCTGGTCTTGAACTCACAGAGAGCTGCCTGCCTCTGCCTCCCAAGTGCTGGGACTAAAGGTGTGCACCACCATGCCCAGCTCCTTTGTTTCTTAAGTTGCACAGAGGCACATGGATATTATCTTATTCATAGTACATTTTAGTGTTTATCGAACAGTGATTAAAGAAGAACCTGGTCTATTGAGACAGTTCAGTGAGTAAAGGCTCTTGCCGACAAGACTGATGACCTGGGTTCGATTCTCCAGAACCCACACGATGGTAGAAGGACAGAACTGAGTTCTAAAAGTTGTTCCCTGACCTCCACATGCACACCATGACACATGAGCATGCACATAAAACGTACACAGTTTTTGAGATGCTGGAGCTAGAAACCCATATTTGGGACCCACTCTGCGTGTATGGTACAGAGCTTAACAGAACACGTGTAGACATACACATTTATGAATGTTCAGCTGCACCTCCGCCTCAAAACACATACAAAATACTTGCAATGTTCTTTCAAGTTATCCATTGCAGCATCTTCCCAGAACAGCATGTGCTCTGCCATTTGGGAAGCTCTGTCTGAAGCTTCATATCCATTCTAGAATATGCATTCCATGATTGTCTTTAACAGAATCCAGCCCTGTCAAAAGACTGAAGGCTTTGCAAACACAATGGACCTTTGTACCATAATGAACATGAAAATTCTACTCACACATCCCAGAGATGCAGCAAAAGAGAAAGGAAGCAAAGAGTTTGTAGCACTTTGCAATAGTTAAGCCGGGCATGGTAGCACAGGCCTTTGATCCCAGCACTCAGGAGGCAGAGCCAGGAGGATCTCTGTGAGTTTGAGGCCAGCCTTATTTACAAAGCAAGTCTAGAACAGCCAGGGCTTAATATACAGAGAAACCCTGTCTCGAAAAACCAAAGAGAGAGAGAGAGGATAGTCTAATAATCAATTCTCCCACCAACTCTTGACTTTGTGGGATGACTCAAGAGAAACAAAACCTCTTCTCTGGGCCATGAGTTCAGTCCTTGAATGAGGTCATAATTTTCTACTCTCTAATCTCAGTGACCATTATCTTTAAGAAACTGATGTTCAATACATTCAGGCTCATGCAAAGCCACCAGCTTGGAGCAAGCACAGTATTAAGGTGCCAGGGGATTTAACTGATCCCGGTAGAATAAGTACGATTGAAAAGTGAGGGGAGAGAGACTGGAGAACCAGGCAGGCAGAAGAGACCTGACAAAGGAGAAGCTAGGCTCACCCAGAGACCCTTGCAGAGGCGGGTAGAATGGAAGCCCAGGGATCTAGTGGAGGTGGAGAAAGAGGTTGGGCCATGGAGCCCTGGGACTGTCTCTGGCTTGACTCACCAGATGTAGAAACAGAAGGCCACTAGGAAGGAGTTCTTCAGACCCCCGAGCCATCTGCTGTGGATTTGCAGGACTTTCACAGATTGATGGCTGCATAAATGCCCCATGGGCAGCATGTTGAGAAGGTTCCCAGAGAGCCCCAGGAAGGAAGTGCCTCTCAGCAAAGTCTGCCTTCCTCTGACAAGGACTGACAGCAGTTCTGAGCAAAGGTAACTCTAAAGTGAAAGCTCTGAGTGAGACCTGCCTTCACATCTGTTTAACCCATAGCTAGCTGGGGCCTAGCTCCAGGCTCTGCTGCCTGTACACCCTCACTCATGTTGCCGGGAGCGTTTGTCAGAGCATCTTCTTCACCAGGTCAAAGGGCATGCACATGGATGGCTCAGTTCCTTGTGTCAAACTACAAAAGGCCACACTGTTTCATGCAGTGAAGCAAAAGTGTGCACACCGCCCTTCACAAAGGATCTTAACAGACAAAGGCGTGGTCACGTGAGCATGGCTGAGGTGATGAAGGGTCTAGGCAGCACCTTGGGTATCTTTACAGAGATAAGGACAGATGCGGCAGTTGTAAGGAGCCCTCTGAAGAAGGGCACAGGTTGGAACTGTAACCGGTGATGACAGAAGAAGGGGTCCAGGCAAACTTTCCCTGCGGTTGCTGACTGGTGCCAGTGAAGATGACAATGACAGTGGTGATGGCAGTGACTTTTTATTTATGCCCTCAGTCTCCCTCTTTTCCCCACCTCTTTTCCATCTGCATTTAAGTATAATTTCTCATCTTAAAAATAAACCCTCCCTCCACCCCACATTCTCCTACCGCCATGCAGGGCCTGGCTCCTCCTGCGGAGCCCAGTCTTTTGAAGGAGTGAGTCATCGCCTCCCTTTCCACATCTCCATTCACTCCTCCACCCACTCCAGTCTGGCTCCCACCCCCACCACTTCTCCAATGCCGCCCTTGCCAACTCACTCTCCTCCAAATCTAGCAGGCATGCCCCAGGCACCATGATGGACTCTGGTGACCATGGACAGCTTCCTCTTTCTTTTTCTTGCAGCCCAAGGAGCCTACATTCTCCTGAGTGCCTTGGATCTCTCTGGCACCTCTGTCCCAGAATCCTTTGGAAACTTCTACATCCTCGCCATCCCCTAAATACTAGCACCACTCAGGGATCCCTGTTCCAAGCTTCTTGCTTTCATCTACCTCTCTTGCTGGTCAGTTGAAGATGTCCATGGCTTCAATTACCATCTACAGGGCTGGGTGACAGATAATCTATCTTAAAGTCCTGAAAGCAAATACCTACACAATCAATATGCACAGTTATGGGCCTCATATACCCTTCTAACTCAAAGCTTTAAGCTCTGAACTCAGCCTTTAACCCCAATTACATTTTCTCCTGAACTTACTAGCCCCAGGAAGGAATTCAACCAACGTCTGATTAGCTGCCCAAGTCAAGAATGTGGCACATCCTTGACCCTTTCTCTCCTTTCCTTCACCCCCCCCCCAACCCATCCATTCGCCTACAAGTCCTTGTTTGAGCTGGGCAAGGTGGCACATGCCAATAATCCTTCCACTTGGGTGGTTGAGGCAGGGGGTCAGCTGTTTAAGGCCAGGTGCACCTACATGTGGAGTTACTCGAAACCTGTCTGAGAAAGCCAAAATCTAAGAAATTCCACTGTTGTATCTTCCTAATATGACTCAGCTCCACCTGGCCTCCGCCACTGTCACCTTCTCAGTCCTGCTCGCCATCAGTTCACAGGAGGATAAAGCAACACTGTTTAGTCTCCCTCCAGGCCTGGTCCTGTGCCCTCCACGCTTCAGTCTGAGCATGTACTCTGGAGGAGACATTCAAGTCCAATCTTGGCTCAGCCTCTGACTGGCTAGGTAACTTTGGTATGTAAAGGTACCGAAGGTACGGAACAGATATGTAAAGGTTGTTAGACAATTCACATGATCTGTCACACGGCCAAAGACCTGGTTCACTTGGACACTACACAGCAGGGGGCAGACTACTCTGGGAAAAAGGTCTCTGCGGGCCATTGCCCAATGTGAACTCACAAACCAACAATCTCTCAGTAGTGGGAGAACCAGGCACCAGGGCCTCAGCTGCAGCTGCCACCCCCACCCCCCAAATGTGCTGGGTCCTACCAGTCACCCATCCCTGTAGCATGATCCCAAGGATTGCAGATCCTGCTCTCTAAAAGCTGGCAGTGGTACCTTATCCGGGAAAAGAGTGTGGAAGCAAGGCTGAGGACTTTGAGTTGTAAGATTACCTTGAGTAACCTGGGTGAGTTCCAGAGACCCACACATCTCTGTAAAAGAGGCAGAGGGCAGCCTGACACTCACGCAGAAAAAGAAGCACTGTGGAAACACAGCGGATAGAGGACTGAAGAGGCTGCCTCCCCCAATGTTTTCCAGCACCCTCATGATAAAGCTCAGTTCTGCTCACAGTCTGGGTCTTGCTGGTTTACAAAGTCCCCTGGGCCTCTCCTCTGAGACACTAACACCAGCCCTAGGCTGTACTCCTTGGGCCAGTGCTGTGTTGACAGCCAGGGAGACTGGGCTGGAGTGGGCTCCAGAAGCCCGTGTGTATACAGCACTACACGGAAGCCTCCGCTACGGTAAGTGTGGCAGAGGAGCTGGCTGCCCAGGCAGCTTTCATAAAGCCAAAGAAAAAGGGATTGTGCTCACTTTTTTAAGATTCTGTGTTTCAGATTCTTTTTTTTTTTTTTTTTTTTTTTTACATTTTGGGGCTAGACATGAGTAAAAGGATAGCGCAGACTGTAGTAATAAAAACATTTTAAGCTTGGCAGTGGTGGGTAAATGTTTTTAATCCCAGCACCACGGAGGCAGAGGCAGGCTGATCTCTGTGAGTTCCAGGAACCTGATCTACAGCGTGATCTCCAGAACAGCCAGGGCTACACAGAGAAACCCTGCCTCAAAACAAAATGAAAAAGCAAAAGACAAAACCAAACAAACAAAACAAAACCCAACAACAATAACAAAACATTTTAGCTGTTGGTTCAGCGCCCCAGCAGTACTGAACACGCTTGCCTCTCTTTGATCTTGCATGGAAAAGACAAAGACAACCTCATCCACAGCACCTCTGAGCCATCTCTCCCCATAGCAGGTCCATCTCAAGCTGGTCCACGTCTCTCCAACTCCACCGCTCCGTTCTAGCCCAAGTTGCTGTCTTCTGTCACCTGGGGGCTGCAGCAGTCTCTCAGTGGCTCCTATAGCCATTCTTGTTCTACCTCACAACCCATTCCCTCTTCCCAGTAGCCACTAGAGCCTTTACACACACCAATCAGATGGTTCCGCTCCCCAGAGATAAACAGGCTCCTCAGAGAATTCCATCCCCGCTCTTATCTGTCCTGCTCCTGCTCTTCCTTCCTCTCTCATGAACTTCTGGAACATGGGTGTCCTTACTGTTCCTGTTTGCTTCCTCAGCCTTTGCGGTTACTATTCTTTAGGCCCTATGTGTCATGTGGCTGGATTCTTCTCCTACAAAGGTCTCCTCCTAAGTGGGCCTGTCCTAATCCCCTAGCTGCCCAAACTCTATCATATCATTCAGGGCCAAGGTGGTGACTTGCATATTTCATTTTCCCCAAGGCCACAGAGACTGTGCCTAGGTTGGGTTTGGTGTCTGGTCTCTTCTCCACCTACATGGTAGCTGGACAGAAGAGGCCCAGCCTTACAGGTGTCACCCTTTGGGGAATGGCCAGCCAATCTGGGACTGCATTTTAAAAACCATGAATAAGTACAGACACACCCTTCTCCCCTCCACCCCACACCTGGCAAAGGACAACCTGAGGCTTCAAAGGACAACACCATGCCTGCTGTTGGTGCAGGTTGGCTGGGTCAGGGGAGGCTATTGTGAATGAGATCAACCTTTTCTAATCTTCTTTGGCTACTGAAATATTTCTGAGCTCAGTCTCCAGGGAAGAGGAAGCCATCTTCTCAACAGAAAACAAATATCTTTTTCCATTGTGCATCAAAGTGCCATGTGGCCTCTCAGCTACTTGGAATGAAATTCAAGATGGCGACATTGCAGGCGGCTTTGTTCAGACAAGTTGGTGTTGGTGAAGCCAGTTTTTCTCCAGTTGTCTGAATAAATGGCTTGGTTCCTGGTCACAGCAAGCCAAATAGGAGTATAGTACAAGGGGGAGGTATCAGTTGCTGTGGGCTCCTGCTGTGACTAAGAAAGGAACAAGCCCTAGCAACAGCCAGAAACAGAGTCTCCACAGCTGGCTCAGGGCTGAGACTATACAGACAGGCCTCAGGCTCTGCTGAGATCCCTTATTTATTTATTTTACAACTTCATTTATTTTATGTATATGAATACTCTATCCGGATGTACACCTGCATGCCAAAAGAGGGAAGTAGAGGGTATAGATGGTTGTAAGCCACCATGTGGTTGCTGGGAATTGAACTCAGGACCTCTGGAAGAGCAGTCAGTGCTCTTACCCGCTGAGTCATCTCTCCATTTTTAAACTCTATTTTATTGGGGGTTTCTTAAAGCTCTGGCTGTCCTGGAATCACCCTGTAGACCAGGCTGGCCTCAAACTCAAAGATCTGCCTGTTTCTGTAGCAGGGAAAAATGAAGGCTGACAGCGGGATCTCTAGACCAGGACACCCCCTTGTGCTTATGTCAGGCCCCTAACTGCAGACTTATTACACTGTTGAGGTTGCTGTATCCTGCAGAATCCACAAGAGAAGGTATACATAAGACTTAGTTCCACCACACGAAGGAAACTAGCTATTATTTTTAAAGATTTATTTGTTTAACACCCCTAATAATAATAACTAAAGCCAAATGAGGGCTTGCCGAGTGCCGTATGGCTCTCTAATAGCTCGTGGTTTGTTATTAGCTCATTTAATAGACCCAATAAAGATTGTGTCCATTTTATAGATAAGAAAACTAAGACCCAGAGAGGTGAAGGAGGTTAGGGAAATGCCTTAGTTGATAAAATGCTTGTGACAGGAGCATGAATACCTTAGTTCTCACATGAAGGCCAGGCTTGGTGGCATGTGCACATAATCACAATGCTGGCAAGTCAGAGAGGAGGGAATCTCTGGAGCTCATTAGCTCTCAGCCTAGCCAAGCGGGTGAGCCTCGGGTTCAGGGAGAGGCCCTGTTTCAAAAACAACGAGACGGAGAGCAATCAAAGAACACACCTAAACATCAACCTGTGAGATCCATACACATGTGTGTGCGTGCACGCATGCGCACACACAGCTTCAAAAATGCTCACACACACACACCACACACACACACAGAGGAAAGGGTTTTTTTTTTGTTTTTTTTTTTGTCTTTTTGTTTTTGTTGTTGTTGTTTTTGGAGACAGGATTTGTCTGTGTAGCCTTTGCTAACCTGGGCTCGCTTTGTAGACCAGGCTGACCTCGAACTCACAGAGATCCGCCTGCCTCTGCCTCCCAGACTGCTAGGATTACAGGTGTGCGCCACCATGCCTGGCTGAGGTAAAAGTTTTTGAAGCCACATTTCCATATCTCAAAGCTAAGCATGGTTGTGGTTACTGTGAGACTCAAAATAGAGGATGAGTATAAAGATTCCCACTCCCTTCACAAACAGTTTTTAGAATAGCTGCTAGTTATGGATCGCTCACATCAGCATTGTGGTAAGGGATGTACTTTTTCTTCCATAGTTGTCCAGAGGTTGTATGAACAGACACAGAAACGGAGGCTCAAGCAGGTTAAGTGACTTGGCCAAGAAGTTGCATCCAGATTATAAAACAGGCCACCTCTGAGCTTGACAAATGGTCTGTGGTCAAGTGTTTCCTGTGCAAGTGGGAAGAGCCAACTTCAATCTGCAGCATCCCCATAAAAGCTGAGCACAGCAGCAGGTGCCTGTAACCCCAGCACCGGGGAGGCAGAGACTGAAGGATTCTGGGATGTGATGAAAGACCCTGCCCCCAAAAAAATAAAAGGGAAGAACTCTCCTGAGGAAGTTGACCTCTAGCCTGTACATGCACACACACCCTTACACGAAAACAGCTACACACACACTCTCGTTCTTAGTAAACCACAGCACCTCCTCACCTGTCAAAAGCTCCATCATTATCATCATCAGGAAACAAGCCAAAGCCACAATGAGCGACCACTTCACACCCACTAGGTTAGTTATGGTCAGAAAGCAACAGTATCAAGTGTTGGTGAGGGCAGGGAGAGAGGATGCCCTCACCCGCAGTCCGATGCTGTGAAAAGGTCAGGCTGCTATGGAGAACAGTCCTCTGAGGGTAACATACAGTGGTCACATGACTTGGCAAGACCTCTTCTAGGTAAACACAGGAGAAATTTGGACGTATGTCCAGATGACAAAGAGAAACAACTTGGTTCCACCATTTGCTGAATGGGTAAGGAGTCTATCTAGAGTGGACTGGCTATAGCACAGTAGTACACTTACGTACAGCTGGCTGCTATCCAGTCATAAAAAAATCTACAGCATCGCCAGGTGCGGTGGCCCATGCCTGTGATCCCAGCATTTGGGAGGCAGAGGCAGGCAGAGCTATTCGAGGCCAGCCTGGGCTACAAAGTCCAGGACAGCCAGGGAAAAACCCTGTCTTGAAAAACAAAAAGTCTACAACATCAATACACTCACTCACTCTACAATGTGAACGAACATTGAAAACACACTAAGAGAAAGAGTCATTCGGTGGCAAAGGGCCACATACTATATGATTCTGTTTATATGAAATGTGAAAAAAATAGGTAAACCCACAGGAACAGAAAATGGATTAGTGGGTACTTGAGCTAAGGGACAATGATGGCTAGAGGGTGGAGAAATTCCTTTTGGGCTGGTGAAAATGTTATTTTGTTTGCTTTTGTTTTTCAGTACAGGGTTTTTCTGTGTAATCCTGGCTGTCCTTGAACTTACTTTGTAGACCAGGCTGGACTCTGCTGAGACTAAAGGCATGTGCCACCACACCCAGCTGAAAATGTTCTGAACTTGGTTTTGGTGACACTGTGCAACTGGTGAACACACTGAGAGCCCTGGACGCGAACACTGGAACGTGGCGAAAGTCCGGAGTACACATTGTGCCTTCATCAGCTGTTTTGGAAGGCCCCTCGATGCCCTAAAACAACATTTCCAAACCTGGTCCTGTCCCTGCTAGGCATGAGGATGACTCAGACCAACCAGGGGATGTCCCCACCTCCTCTGTGAGCCCAGGGGGTTGCCTGTATCTCCCAGGTTCCTAGGGCATGCCCGGCCATGCTCATCTTGGCAGGCCACCGATTCAGTTGAAAAAGTTGAAGAATGGCTCGCAGCCTGCCACTCTGTGGCTTCCTCCAGCCACAGCCAAGGGCAGCTTCCTCCTGCTGTCTCCTCCCAGGCGGCTGGGAGAGTGTGTCTCAGATTTAACAACCACATGGAATCCAGCAAGTGCACCAGCGGCTGTGTCCCCGGGTTGCTGTCCAGTGCTGCAGAGACCTGTCCGTCCCACGCCCCACTTACCTAACATACGAAAAGATGATCACGTGCAAGACCCACTTAATGGTGCCGTAATTCACGCTCTGGATCCGTGTGACTTTGTTTGTCTCATACTGCAAGACATCGTTCCAGCTGCAGCAAGCCGGCATGGCGCCAGGCTCACTCTCTGTTTAGGCTGGACCTGAGCTATACCCTCTCAGGCTAGACCACAGCAAGCCCCCAGCTAGGAGCAGACAAAGGAAGCTCACTGATTCTTAGCAGGAACATGCAACTTCCAGCTCCTCCAGTGACTGCGGTGGGGGCGGGTCCTGGCAACTGCCCCAAATGTGAGCAGAATAAACAAGAACCAAGTTCTACAGGCCTGGCTGGCAGATGACCCCGCCCTGCTGCCCTCCCCCGGACGCCCGCACAAAGATGGTGTTCAGAAGATGGGCATTTTTTAAATTCCCCCTCCCCAACCCCCTTTCTTTTGCTCTTTTGGACTCATTTCATTTTCAAGAAAGGGGCCGCCCTTCAAATGTCATAAGACCCAGTGTGACTCAGACAAGGGCTGAGATACGTCCATTGCCTCAAGCCCCTCTCAGAGGCATCTGTTTTGTTTTCTTTTGTTGTTTGTTTGAGGCTGGTTCTCAAGCAGCCAGGCTGACCTCAGATTTGCCACGTACCTGAGGCTGGCCTTGAACTTCTGATCCTTCTGCCTCCGTCTCCAGAGTGTCCTGCCCCACCTCACAGAGATTACCCGTTTGTTTTCTACAACCCTTTGTTCAGTTCATGTGTACAGGTGCACGGGGTGAATGATTGCGGCCATTGTCCTTCCCCACTTCCAGCAATACTCTGGTCTGCAGATGATCAGATTCATTATGGGAGGAGAAGACTGTTTCCATGGCATCTTACCTTCTCGAGCCTCTAGATTCTTCCCTGCTCTGTGCCCTGGGAGATCACCCCATGGAGTGGTCCAGTCAGCCCAGACCAACAAGAATAGAGCTGCAGTCCAACAAAAGTAGCTCTCCTGACCGTGCGTGAGGGAGATTCAGGCAGGACATACACAATGGACAGCTTCCTGCATGGGTTGCACGGTGGACCCAGGGCCCCGGGAATACAGCCATGGTGGCCTCAAACACAGCACCTGCAGACTCCCTGTGTTTGAGGCTCTGTTCAATGGAGATGGCAGCTGCTTCTCTGCATTAGGATTTAGGATCGTCCAGGCACAAGTGGAATGTGTCTTTCTGAGAGTCTGACTTCAGATTACAATGCTGCTCCCTGAGAAAGAAAACAGTCATTTGCATGTTATCACTTGCTGGCTAGAAAGAGTCTTTTCTTTGCAGCCAGCTCAACCCACCACCGCTGTCTTTCCTGCCTGATTACAGGCCAGACAGATTTAGATATTTCTAGTCTGAGCTGACTTGTACTTTCTCATCCCTATGATGTACATCAAGGCCCCTGCCCTGGCTGGCCCCAGTTCAAGAGACTAGATGAAGGGGTTGCTGGGTGAATCTCTCAGCCCTCTCTGTTTAGATGCCTGCATAGGAAGCCCTGGCTTTGTCCTTCCGGTCTGGGAGCAGTAGGGTCTTCCCCCTGTTGCCAACCCTAGGCAGCACAGTCTTACTGCTTCCTCTCAATTCTGTCCCCACCTTTGCATCACCATTGGTTTCTATGCTCTGCCATGTCATTGCTTTTCCAACACTCTGAGGAGTCCAGTCATTTTCATCTGTAAAGAAAACAAACAGGGCCAGTGAGATGGTGAAGGTGCTTGCCACCAAACCATGACCTGTGTTCAATCCCCAAGACCCAAATAATAGAAGAGAACTAACTCCATTCAATTGTGCACACACATGCATGAATGTTCAAGCGAGTATACACATTCACTTGCGTGTGTACACACTCACACACACAAGCACACACACATGACTACACCCCACAGGTAAATGTAACAAAAAAGTTTACATAGTAGATCTACAGGCCCCCCATTAGGGCAGTAAAGTATGGTGGTTAGAACTAAAAGGCTAGCTGGCTGATTTCCAAACCTGGCTTTATATCCTAACGACTCTGTGTCTTTGGGCAGTTTCTGTTCACGACATTCATTTATTTATTAATTCCCAGGAGTGCAAGGAACTAGTGGGTATAGCAACGGATAGGTGTTCAAGTCCAAAAATGTCCATTCACTAAAGAATAGTTCAACAAGACATGGTACAACCATACAATGGAATAGTATTCACTCATAAAAATGGAATGAAGAATAGATAGATGCTGTAACTTGGATGAACCTTTGAAAATGTGAAGACACAAGAGGTTACAGCTCATGACTATGTTTATAGAAAATCCCAGAACAGGTAAATCATTCCAGTGTTTTTCTTGCACCACCCATGGATCTTCATAGTCTTTTTGCCCATCAGCGTTCTCTGTTTTTTCATCATCATACCACTTCATGAATGCTGTTGTCTCAGTTAGGGTTTCTATGGCTGTGAAGAGACAGCATGACCACAGCAACTCTTCTGTAGGAAGCACTTCACTGGGGCTGGCTCAGTTTCAGTTTAGTCCAGTGTCATGGCAGGAAGCATGGAGGCACCCAGGCAGACATGGCGGTGAAGAAGGAGGTGAGAGTTCTACATCTCTATCTACAGGCAGCAGGGAGAGAGAGAGACAGGGCCTGGCTTGAATGTTTTTATTTCTTTTCTTTTCTTTATTAATTTTTATTTTGTGGGTTTTCAAGACAGGGTTTCTCTGTGTAGCCCTGGCTGTCTAGGAACCCACTGTGTAGATCAGGCTGGCCTCAAACTCTGAATCCACCTGCCTCTGCATCTCCAGTGCTGAGATGAAAGGTGTGCTGTACAGGCTGATCTTATTGGGAAATATGCAGTCTGGTGAAGATTGGGGGAGGGGGAG
>NW_026590062.1:11238945-11241347 GCF_907164565.1 Psammomys obesus | reverse complement strand
AAAAAAAAAAAAAACAATCAGTAAGGTGCCTGTGACGCGAGCGTGAAGACCTGTGTTTCTATCTGTAGGAGTCACATGAAAGCCTTCCCTGTAACTCAGTTCCACGGGAGAGGTGCAGTGGAGCCAGCGATCCCTGGAGCTCACTGGCCAGCCAGTCTAGCCACATCACTGAGCTCTAGACTCAGTGAGGGGCCCTATCTCAAAACAGAAAGTTGGGAGTGACAGAGGAAGACACCCAACATTGACCTGTTGCTTCTACATGGACATGTGCCCACACCAACAGGAACATGTATGTACAACACACACACACACACACACACACACACACACGAGGCAACACAAATACGATCGCCGCCATCAGCTGGCACTGATTTTAGCATCAGAGACAACGGGAAGTGGTGGAGACCATGGCAAATGGGACAGTGCCTCCACTGGAGGTAGGCAGCTTCTCCTCAGCCAGAGCCATCGTATACCTCGTAGCCTGGCCTCCTCTTCGAATGCTCAGATACTAAATTTTTAATGTTAAACATCTCAATGTAAAAATATTGGCTTGAAAAACGACAAACAAACAAACAAAAAACCCAACCACCCTGATACTCAAGTACTACTGTCAAATTTAGCTATGGAGATGCTGGTTCGTGGTCCCCTGTGTAGGCGCAGGCATGACACTTTACTCGAAGCAATGGGTGGGTGCAGGGAGATGCCCTCACTGTGAGGGCTAGAGCAGCCCGGGTGGTAGAGTGCTTGCCTAGCATGCCGGAGGCCCTGGGTTCAAGTCTCAGTACTACAAGAACCAAAAACTGGAGAGCCGATTAGAATCTGCCATCCTTTCCTGGAAGGTCTTCACAGAGGCGGTGGGTTAGGGTGGGCTTCTCCATCATGGAGCTGGAGAAAGCAAGCCTCACAGAGAGCTGCTAACAGCAGGTGCCTGAGGGCACCCATTCCTATGGGACTGTGCTCAAGATGGAGCTGGCTGGGAGGATCACTCAGAATACCGAGATGAGAATACCTTTGCCTAAATGAAGGGATGCCCTTCTGACTTTTTGACTGCTCTCTGATCTCTTGGTGGGGGGAAACCAAATCCGGAGGGGCCGCATTTCTGATACCTTTTTGGTCTCTTCCCCTTGCAGTAAAGTAACTACTGGGCCATGCATGCTTTCTGACAGCTAGTTCACGTTTCCTCTGGGATTCTGTTTCTGACATCAACATTGCCCCTGAGTTCATGCTGAGGCCACCCTGCCTCCCTCGTAGGGGCCATGCTGTGCAGCCCTTCTGCTGCCAGATCTTTGATTCCTTTTATCTGTGCCTTATGAAGGCACTACTAGCAGGAGGTCAGATGTCTTTGGCAAACTGATGACAGAGGCTCCACCCCCTTGCCATGCCCACTACCCCTTCCTCCTTGGTTTCATGTGTTCGAACACTCTCGAACATTCTCGGTCCCTGCGTTGGAACTATTGTTTTGGAAAGCAGAGCACGGTTTGAGGAAGTGCGTCACTGGAGGCAGGCCTTAAGGTTTGATAGGCAGGCCCCACTTCCTATTCTGTCTTGCTGATTGCAGGTGCAATGTGACAGCTGCCTCACGTTCCTGTCACCAAAATAAACTCTTCCTCCCTAAAGTTACTTCTTGTCATGTATTTTGGTCATGGCGACAAGAAAAGGAAAGACTATAACTTCCTTTTCTGCACAGCTCCCTTCCACGTTCACTCGTTCCTTGGTGTTTGCTTCTTAGAAGATCCAAATAGCCAGAGCTCTTCTCTTTGAGGAGTGAGCTGAAGGGGGTTTTAGCCATCCAAACTCATGACCATGTATCACCAAATAGACAGGGTTCCAATCTGTAGTGGTGAGGACCACAGGTTTAGGACCGGGCAGCCGGGGTGTGAATGCCACTCGCAGTCACGTGACCTTTAGGCAGCCTCTTCAAGCACCCTGAACCTCCTCTTCCCCAGCTCCTCCATCCGTGATTCTCAGCTTGGAGAGACCTTGCCAGCTCCCACCCCCAAGACATTTGCCATGACTTTTTATCATGACGGGTCAGAAAAGAGGTAGCTGCTACCAGCATCTAGGAGAGGTCCAAGATACTGCTAAATATCCAACAGTAAAGAAAAAAGCCCAGGGCTGGAGAGATGGCTCAGTGGTTAAAAGAAAAAGCCCTCTGCAACAGACTATCCAGCCCAGATGTCTACCATGGCGAGGCTGAAATGCCCTGTATTAAATGGGGGTATTCATGGGAGCCATTCAAAGAGGGTCCTGATCTTTTTCCTGTGTTCTGCAACAGAGATTATGGTTCAGAAATGACTTCAAAAGATTGAGGCCTCTGTTAGCCAACTATGGAACAGAAGTCTTGCTCCATTTAGGCAAAAAAAAAAAAAAAAAAAAAAAAAAAAAAAAAAAAAAAAAAAAAA
>NW_026590062.1:11232146-11238935 GCF_907164565.1 Psammomys obesus | reverse complement strand
AAAAAAAAAAAAAAAAAAAAAAAAAAAAAAAAAAAAAAAAAAAAAACCAGACCAGGCTTTGTGCAGCCTCGCTGTGAAACAAGAGCTGTTTTCTGGGCCCAGAACCTGCTCTGTCCCATGTTTAATTTCTTCCGTCTGTCTGGTATCTGACCTCTGCTGCCCTCTAAACCATTGCCACATATTGTCTGCCTATGTTCCCATATAAGGCGATCTGTCTCTCTCCCTCCCTCTCTCCCTTTCTTTCTCAGGGTTGGACAGCAGCACTGCCTGCTCCTTCCACCCTGCCCTCCCTCCCTCTGCTGCCCGGATGGGCTGAGAGCGGGAAGGGGCAGGGGGCTGCCAAGGAATGCAGCAGGTTTATTTTTACTCAAGCTGCATTCTTTGCCTGGCCCGAAGGCCTCAGCCACTTGGGGATGTCACATGCCGATAAGCCAAGGGGTGACTGAGATCTGTGCCTCAAATCTACAACACCCCAGGTGTGAGCCATCGTCATGGAGTTGGGATGGAGGGGAGGGAGCATGCAGGGACACTGAGGTCATGGGATTCTCCTGTTCCCATTGCTCTGGGTCCGATTCCCAGAAGGACAAGTTTGGTCTCTCTGAGAAGCAATGTCAGGCATTGAGATCTGTCACCACCAAGGTCCATCTCTGGGCAAAGCCCAACCACCTGCTAGGATGCCCAGTGAACGCAGGTGTCTGAGAGAACCAAATAGCCTTGTGAGCTTTTGTGACCTCACCGTCAGTTTCCTTCTCTATCAAAATAGCAACAGTGCATCTATTTGATACTATTCTGTTGTCCTAGAGCAAACACACTCTGCCAGGCAGGATTTTTGGTCTGTCTTGTTCCCTATTGTGACAGTGTCTGTCGTACTGACAGTGCCTGGCACATAGTAGGTGGTCAACTATGTGTAGAGCAACTTGATGAGATAATACTCCAGTTTGCAGCACCTAAGAAATGATAGCTCATTTGACCATAGCTTGTTTCATGCCCACAGGTGTCTAGTAGACACCAGTTAAGTACCTGGTCATTTTAGGTGATGAAAAATGTCACAGTGAGCAAGGCAGAGAGGGCTGGAAGGAGGCTCAGTTGTTAGAATGCTCGCTGGTTCAATATGTGTTCTTCCCTAAGCACAGTGTCCTTCTGTTAGAATGCTCGTTGGTTCAATATGTGTTCTTCCCTAAGCACAGTGTCCTTCTGGTTCATTCGTGTTGTAGCAGTACGTGTGTGTGTGTGTGTGTGTGTGTGTGTGTGTGTGTGTGTGTATGTGTGTGTGTGTGTGTGTGTGTGTGTACACACAGATGTGTGCAGCCATGTAAGTGTGCTCATGCTAATGGAAACTAGAGGTCAATATCCAGTGTCTTTCTCAATCTTTCTATTTATTTATTTTGACTTTTTGAGACATTGTTTCTCTGTGTAGCCCTGGCTGTCCTGGACTAGCTTTATAGACCAGGCTGGCCTGGAACTCATAGAGATCCTCTTGTATTTGTCTCCCAAGTGCTGGGACTAAAGACAGAAACCACCATTGCCTTGTTTACTATATATATATATATATATATATATATATATATATATATATATATATACATATATATATATACATATATATATATATATATGTATATTAATATGGTCTCTTGCTGAACCTGGTGCTGGACTGGCTAACCAGCAAGCCCCAGACATCCTTCTGACTCTGCCCCTAATTCTCCCTCAGCATGCATGGCATTTTCACATGGATTCTGAGGATCTAATTCAGGTCCTCCTGGCTGTGCAGCAGCCTTACCGAATGAGCCATCAAGCTCTTGTTTCATTTTTAAGGCAGACTCACATTGTACTACACACATACACCAACCATAGTTTTCTACTCATCATCACCTTATCTGTCATTTTGCCTTTGTTATTCCCTCTGTGGTCCTATGAAAGACCTTGACTTGATGTCATCAGTTCAGGAGACTAAGAAGATCTTGGCCACATGAAGGATGAAGCCCGTCTGTGTCCTTCTTTCCTGGCCTCTTCTCACGCCCTCCCACCCTCCCATCAACCTTTTCCCACATGGTTCTGAGTTTTCTGATGGCCCCAAATGCAGCTCTGTTGCTGGCTACCCTTAAATACTCCCCCTGAGTTCTATAAATACACCAAACATTCAGCTCAGGAAAAGAAGATGAGGGGAAAAAAAAAAAAAAAAGCACTGAGAAGCATCCAAAACGAAAATATACTTTTGCTTTTCCATCACTAGCCAAGGATTTTTTATCTATCTTCCTCAGCTTTGACCCTGAAGCATGTGCTTGGATTTTTAAAAAATTTTCAACCATTAGCCCCACGTGGGTAGGGGACCAGGCTGCTTGGGCTGGGTGTAGCAACACACACCTGTAATCCAGTGCTAGAGACAAGGTCATGAGTTCAAGATCAGCCTGGATTCTGAGGTTCTCGCTCAGAAAAGGACGAGAGGGGAGGCTCGGTAGGTAAAAGCGCTTGCCATACAAGCCTGATGACCTGGGTTCAACCCCTAGAGCCCACAAAAAGTTGGATTTGGTGGCTCCTATCTGTAATCCTAGGGGAAGGTGAAGACAGGAGAGCTGCCCCAAAGTCCACAGGTTGGAGTACGAAGAAACAAGAGAAACACTGCCTAATAAGGTCACAGGGAGGAACTGACCTCCCAGCGTTGATCTCTGACCTCCACATGAATGATGTGGCATGCACGCATGCACACGTATGCATAGAATAACAATAAAAAGTAAAGTATAGCAAAGAGTGAGAGACACCTGCTTCAAGAGCCCTCAGAGACAAAGAAAGTCCCACAACATGTTCATGTCGCTCCTTGCAGAGTCTCCTAGCCACCTGCCTCAGTAGCCTGACTGTGGCCCTTCCTCCAGACTCTTCTATGCCAGAGTGAGTTTAGTGTCCTGGTGACTGTGGCTTTGGGATCAGATAGATTGGTGTCTGAATTTTGGCTCCACTAGCTATGTGATTCTGGGTCCTCCATTAACTCAGCAGACCTCAATTTCCTTCATCATAAAATAGCATGAAGGTGAATAATTGCCCGTCATTTGATTCAGAATTCAACCCACAGAGAATATGTCTTCCTGCTCATGTCCCCTCTACAATCCATGGAGGACTAGCTGCATGGATGTGGTAAACTCTCCCTCTTTGGCTACCTGTTGGGTCCATCCTGATGGGAGATCTGTTGAGAGAATATATTGTGTCTGTATAGCAAATTCACCTGTCAATAATAAATCTGATGTGTTATAGCTGAGGCAGGAAATATAAGGTGGGACATATAACAAGCAGAAAAGATTCTGGGATAGAGCCACGTATGAGAAGATTCTCCCAGCAAGATCAGAAAAGGATAGATGCATGGTACCTGAGCAGAGGTAATGGCCACATGGCAGAATTTAGAATGGAATAAACAAAATAGAAGTTATGAGCTAGTCAGAGAAGAGCCTAGTTATATGGCTTAGGTATCTATAAGTAATATTTTGAGTTGTATGAGTCATTTATTCTGGGAGATTGGGGCCAGGAGGCAAAAAAACACAAGATAATGGCACCCAATGTGGGGGACACTGTTATGTAGTGGGGCACATGTTTTTCCTCCTGGCCCTAACCTCCCAGAATAATGACTCAAAAGACTCAAAATATATACAAATACCTTGGCCATATAGCCAGGCTCTTCTCTGACTAGCTCATTACTTAAAATAGCCCATTTATTTTAATTTACATTCTGCCATGTGGCTGGTTACTTGTACTCAGGAACAATGCATCTGTCCTCACATCTTGCTGGGGGAATTTTCCAGTGCCTGGCTCTATCTCAGAACCCTTTCTTCTTCCAGATGTCTCACCATCTATTTCCTGCCTCAGCTCTAAGCCATTAGCTTTTTGTTGACAGGTGTAGCATCCATGAAATACACAAGATATTCTCTTAACAGAGATCAGGCAGGAGATGTCAGGATGGGAGAACGTGGGATCAGGACTGACTGCACATAGACACTCCTGGATTAGCATCTCCTTTCAGCTTTGTAGGGTTCTGGTCATTTCTTGAACTTCCTGCTTCTGGCTCAGAAAATCTATGATGCCTTTGTTGCTGGTCCCCTGTTGGGCCACTTAAATCCCTGCCCAAACCTTTATATACAGTCCTTTTGAAAGGGTTAGACTAACTTTGTAACCTGTATGTCTTCTAAAGCCTATAGTTTTGAGTTTTAGGTTCATGTTAAGCTAAAGCCTCTTAGTACCTTTCCAGAGAATAAAAAAATGTGACCCTATCTATGAGGACAGATAGAAAAAAAGGCAAGCAAGCAATGACCTTAACTCAGCAAAAAGAAAAACTCCTGTCTTTGAGATAGCATTTCTTAGCAACAAACCTAGACTTCTTCTGAGTAGCTTTTGACCTCCAGCCAAAAGTCCGCAGCCCCTAATCTTAAAGGATGAGCTAACCACCCCCACCTTCAATTGCAGCTGCATCCACACTTGGCAGGACTGGCCAAGCTTGAGCACCTAAGGCTAACCAATTATCTTACTTTATAGCTTCCTCATCCAATCCTAAATTGCCAAGACTGCAACTTCAAATCTCCCGCAATTTTTCTTTTAAAAACCTAAAGGCCTTTGTCTCCCGGTGCCACTCTTTGCTGACTGGCAGGGGTGACCCCATTGCGCAATGGTTAATAAACCTCTTACTTTTGCAACGAGTCTTGGTCTGGGGGAGTTTCTGGGAAGGGCGCGATCTTGAACTCCTGAGCTGTGAGACCCCAGGTCTTACACTTTATTACATTTTCCTCAGTTCCTCAGTGTGGGCAATCTCTACCTTAATGGGATTACCAAGTGACAGAGGTCATCTCTGATCTCAGTCTATGACTCAGATCTGCACGGATGACTTTCTTTTGTAATCTGCTGAAGTCTGACCTTGAGCCCCTCATCTGTTAGGTTGAAAGGAAATGCAATCTCATGATAGAACATCCTCCCATTGGCACACATGCTGAGGGGTGCTAGCTCCCAGGGAATGTTCTGCAGCTGATGAAGCTTAAAGGAACCATATGACCCCTTGCTCACTCATCACTGCAGCCTGCAGGTCCATTCACCTACAATGGTGCTGCTGCCTCCATGTGAAACCCAGGACAGGAAAGCGTCATGCAGACAGGAAGCCACAGGACCTATGGTGTGGTCTCTGTGTAGTATTTCCATCTTCTTTAGGCTCTACCTCCATCCTGGAATACCTCTTAGCACCTCTTATCTCTGTTGATGCCCTTGAAGGAGGTCCCCTCTTCTCCTCTAAAGACTTCACACAGCTTCTGTAGCGAGTGCAGATTTGCTGTGGGAAGCACAGCCTGCTCACAACAGTGGGAACTGCCTCCAGAGGAGGGGAAATAGGACCACACCACACACAGAAATGTTGGACTCAGTTCTCACACATTTGTGACGTAGTTTTCAAAGCTGCTGATAAATGGTAAGTTCTCAGCAAATGATGACTTAGTGATGGTTTGAAGCCCTCAGAAAATGTCCGGTGAGGACTATATTTCAATCTGAATGGATAACCAAGGAGCCTCTATAAATTGTTATAAAATTTGGCTACTTTATTTAGCCCATTAATCTCATTGGTGATTTTCAGGCTTTGCAAAGTGTAGTCCATTTGCAAACACAAAATCCATTACCAGGAAAGCCTGACAAAGTATAGTACCAGGCATGCCTTTAATTAGGCCTCTGGAATCTCATCCATTTAGCTGAATGTTTCGCAGAATATTTATCTTTCTGTCTTTTAAAAAAGCACATCCTGCTACTAAATGTGCCCACAATATCCAACTGCCAGAACAGAGAGAGCTCGGGGAAGCTTCAAACCTCAAGTCAGGTTTTCATTTAGATTTAATGACTTTCATCTCCATGTAACCTAGATGGCAAAGGTGTTAAATGACAATTAATGGATAACGAAATGACCCATTTCTGAGTGTGTTCCGGTGTCTGGGTCACTTTCCCCTGTTTTCAAAGGATAAGATAACGTAGGCAGCATGCAGAGTTGCCCCAGATTGGGGTGGAGTCCTGGAAACTGGCATGCACTAAATGCTCGTTCAGGGTCCGGAAATATCTCCTGGTCAGGATGATATGTCTAAATTTAATACCCCCAAAAGAAAATTGGCTTGGATTCCTTGGATTATGAACAGGGAAAGTTTTTGTTTGTAAGTTCTGAGCTGAAAGGGGGCTGGAGACATTGTGTTTGCGGTATCCCTCAGATATCTATGAAGATCTAGAGACTCTGCGGTTATCCCAAGGCCTCTCAGGGCCCATAGTGGGAGCCTGCAGATAATTTGTTGGGAGGAAGCAAAGGAGTAAGTTCCCATGATACAGACACTCCACACAACGAATGGACACATGTGCATTTCTTTTTGTTTTGAATTATTTTACATTTATTTGTGTGTGTGTCTGTGTGTGTGTGTATGTCTTTGTGTATGTGTGTGTGTCTCTGTATGTGGGGAGGGGGCACTGTGTGCACTCAGGTGCCCGTGTGTGGAGCTCAGAGGACAGCTGTTTCAGGAGTCTGTTCTCTCCTTCCATTCTGTGGGTTCTGAAGATCAGACTCAGGCTGCGAGGCTTTGCAGCAAGTGCCTTTACTACTGAGTCACCTTGCTCCCCCCACCCCCACTTTTTTATCGATAGTGGTCCACACAGCACAGGGGGATGTCTAACTTATTATGTACTAAGGATGATCCAGAACCCCTGGCACTCTTGCCTTTAACTCCCCAGTGCTGAGATAACAGGCATGTACATACGCCCATGCTCAGTTGTATGCGGTACTGGGGTAAAACCCGGGGC
>NW_026590062.1:11141093-11232136 GCF_907164565.1 Psammomys obesus | reverse complement strand
TTCCCAGCTTTCGAGACAGAACAGTCTCTCCTGACACAATTGCCCCGTATTGCTCTTGTTGGCACCACGTCTCTTCCTCTGCTAACAAGCCCAGCCCTTCCTTTTGGAGAACTACCCTCACCCACTCTGTTACCGTCGGTGGAAGAGAAGAGCCAGTTGATTCAAGAATGGTTTGAACTGGTGTGGTGAACGTGCCTATGTAAGGTGGGGGCAGGGCAGAGTTTGAGGCCAGCCAGCGCCACACAGTGGATTCCATACAGGTCTGGGATGTATGTTAAAGCAAACAGAATAGAGTGTTGCATGGTGGCGCACACACCTTTAATCCCAGCTATTCAGGGTGCTAGAGTCAGGAGGGCTGAAGATTCAAGGCCGGCAGGGGTGATTAGCAAGACTGTCTCAAAGTAAAATATGACCAAAATATTTAAAATATTTCTAAAATATTTTTAAAAAGGAATCATCTGCCATCAGCATGGTGGTGCACACCTTTAACCCCAGCACTCCAGACGAAGAGGCAGACGGATTGCTGTGAGTTCAAGGCCAGCCTGGCTTACAAAGCAAATCCAGGACAGCCAGGGCTACACAGAGATACCCGGTCTCAAAAAACCAGAAAATAAAAAAATTAAAAAAAAAAAAAAAAAAAAAAGGGAATCATCTGGATGCTGGGGAGATGGCTCAGACGTTAAAAGCACTTGCTGCTCTTCCAGAAAATCCAAGTTTGATTCCCATCACACCTACAGTGGCTTGTAGCCATCTGTAACTCCATTTCCAAGGGTCTGATGACCCCTTCTGGCCTCCATGAACTCTGCATGCATGTGGTGTGCATATATGCAGACCAAAATACCTGTACACATAAAATAAAAGTGAAGATGTGTGGGTACTAGTCTGACATACTTTGGGCCAGTGAGGCCGTTCTGGGAATTTTGTGAAGCACTAGGCTGGCAGGATTTAAGTGTGTCACTACCAGCAGGGGAGGAGACAGAGAGAGCTGGAGGGGAAAGAAAGTCAAGAAGACAGTGAACGTCTAGATTAAGTCATAGGGTAGCGTTGACCTTCTTCTTCTTTTTTTTTTTTTTTTTTAACAGACATACTTTTCTAGCATGGGCAAGGCTAGAAGGGGAAGGGCTTGAGGAGGCAGAGGTGGAGTGGGAGGAGATGAAGGGAGGGTGGAGTGGAAGTGACAAGCTTTCAGAACCACTGTTACACGGGGTTAGAACCTAATAAAAATCTATTTAAAACCTCAGCTACGGTTCAGTTAAAAGGTATCACTGGGAGCTTACAAGCAAGGCTTGACCACGCATCTCTGTGGGGAAAGGAAAAGCTACCCACAGGCACCTTGCTTCAGAGAGAATAAGCAATGCCTCTCTGTCGTAAAGCTGTTCCTGGGAATGTCTTCTCAGATTCCTTGCCGGATCTTACCAAGGTTTAATCTTAAGGAATCACAGGGCGGAATCAATTCTTCCTTCGGTTTGTTAGCCTGCCAGGACACAATCTCTCTCCGTCCCTGTGGAACCTGTCATTAGGTTTGTGTGCCAGGCAGCCATCTTACCAGGGGAGCCATTTTACCAGCCTGTTTGGATTCTTTCTGCTGCTCCTTAAGCATGGGTCTGTGTGATGGAGGCTTGACAGTAGTGCCTCCTTCAGCACTCTCTGTCCCTCAATAAACGCGGGGCTCCATCTTCACCGCGATATTTTGTGACATTCCTCCCAGTCCTGGCCTGTTTAATTGTCTGTCTTAACTCTGTCACCTCTATGAAGACAGAACCCTATTGGGTCTTGCTCTATTGCATTCCCAGGAGCCAGCACTATGGGGCATGTAAGAAATGCATAATTTATCATTGGTTTTAGCTTGTGACACGTCTGATGTTAAATTTACTGTTTCTCCAAGGATGTCTGAGCTCCTAACCCAGTTTTCAGAGTAGGACTCAATTTGTCTGTCTTTCTCTCCCCCCCGTGTCTGGGTCTCTTAATCTATACTTTATCATTGTTCCCGTACACAGTATCATCTGGAGAGACTTTCTCGAAAAACTAAATTTGAAAACCATGCCCCATCCAGCCCCGCTTCAAAGAAGTCGTCGCCCCAAATTTGATAAATAAATAAATGAATGAAACAGCACACGCAAATAGCACAGGTTAAATACTCTGTCCGGTGCAAAGGTTGTTATCGCCCGGAGTCTAAGTGGGAAGGACACCACAGGCTTTCTGCAGTGGCTCGGAGTCTGAGGCACCGGGTCCAGCCTCCCTGCCCGAGGCCCCACCCCCGAGGCGCGCCCTCAGCCATCGGAAGTGACATCACCGCATGGCAACCGTTGCTAAGGAGCGGTCTCTAGGAACCCGCTAGGGCCCGGGTGCCTCTCCGGGGGTGGGTAAGTGGTTTCGTGAGGAGAATTTGAGGTAACCCCGCCAACTCGCGGTCGGAAACACCGCGAACCCCGAGTCCCCTCGCAGTGCGCCCGCTCCCGGCAGGCGGCGGCACCAGGGCCTGCTCGGGGGTTGGTCGGTCGGTCGCGCGGGGCCTGGTGGGCGCGGGGTCCCCGGTCCCCTCGGCCCTGGGGCTCGCAGGAGGCCGTGGGCCTGCGCGCGCTGCCCCGACCGTGCCGGATGAAAGGCGCGTCCTGGTTTTAATTCCTGCCCCGGCCCCCTGGGTGCTGCCGCGGGTGAGTGCTGGCGAATTAGCGCGGCCAGTTGCGCCGGCAGAGGGAGAGTAATTGCTTTTGCTAATTTTAGCCCTCAGCGCCCGCCGGGCACCGGCAGCCTACCTGTTCAAGAACATCTTTGCTCTCTGAAAGCTGGTGGGCGACCCGGGGTGCGGGAACCCCAACTGAGTTCTTTCTTTAAGGAAAAGTTTCGGGTTTTTTCCTGTTTAAGTTGGCAATATTAGTTATGTATAATGGGTACCATTATACCATCCTCACACGTGCATACAGTGTATTTCGGTCGTCCCCACCCCATCTCTCGCTCTTCACCCTCCCACCCCCAGTGATTTCTTTTCCATTCCCCAACTCCTCTCCCTTCGACTTCCATGCACACTCCCCCCTCGCCCCTTTCATTTTTGGTGGCCCCATAAGTTTAATTATGGTTTCTTTCAGAATCATGTGTTATTTACCGGCGGTACACCTCTGAAGAAAATGCCTTTCCCTCCCCTAGCAACCATCACCTGCCTGTAAATACTGTTAGCCTCCAGAACGCCGCTTTTCTTCTTTCTTCTTACCAACATTTTACTCATTTATCCAGATACTTGGTTTGACTCCGTGTTTTCAAAAGAAGAAAAAGTTGTATTTATAATTTCTAAATTGTTTTAAATTAAATATGTAGATATAAAAATATGTATTAATGTATTTTTACAGTTGAAAACTTGAACCTCCAAAGTTTAAAAAAATAAAGCTATTCTATTCTTTTTTCTCTCTCTCTTTTTCACTTGTTTATGAGACAGGGCTTCTCCGTGTAGCCCTGGCTGTCCTGGAACTCACTCTGTAAACCAGGCTGGCCTCCAACTCAGAGATCCTCCTGCTTTTGCCTGCTAACACTGAGATTAAAGTCTCACACCACTATCCCCAGTCCAGGATATTCCTTTTATAAAAGCTTAAAAGAAACCCTAAATTTAGAAGCCATACTGGTTATGCTATCCCTTTTGTTTTTTACTTTTTACAGTTTTATTTACTCATAATTTATTATAAAATTGTAATAGCTTTAGTTTTAGTGTTGTTTGTTTGTCTTCTAAATGTAAGCTTCACCTACCCAATTAAGGAACCTATTTCATGCCAGGCTTGGTGGCCCTTGATTTTTATCCCATCACTCAGGAGGCAGAGGTTTGGTCTACACAGTGAGTTCCAGAGCAGCCAAAACTATATAGTGAAACAGTTTTTTAAAGGAGTATGGACATACGTATTTAGAGCAGGATGTTCATGGCCTAACTTTATGTCTTGAGTGAAATAGTATTGATTTCAGAGTCTCAATAAGAAAGCATTGAGATAACTTTTTTCTTCTTTTGCCTCATCTTTTCTAGTTTAATAGGGTCTTACTGTGTAACCCAGGCTGGCCTCAAACTTTGACCCCTTCTGTCTCAGCCTTCCCAGTTCTGGGCTTACAGATGTGTGGCACCATACTCAGGACTAGCAGTTCAGTTTTATTGATGTGGTGGTAGTTTTGACGAGGTCTCAAGTGGCCCAGGCCACTTTGACCTCACTAAGTAGCCAAGGGTCACCTTGCACTTCTGATCTTCCTGCTTCTACCTCCTGAGGGCTGGCATCACAGGCAGGTGCAACCACATCCAGTTTATTCAGTTCTGGGAACCAAACCCAGGGCTTCCTACATTTTAGGCAAGCCCTAAATCCCCAGCCCAGCAGTTCATTTTAGTAAAGCAGTTTTCCTTGGTAAAACTGTTCCAACAGTTAAGAAATCGGATACTCAATTTTTAATTCAAACTTTGGAAGATAATGTGTAAACATTTGTTTATTTTATATGTATGAATGTTTTGCATGCATTGTGTATGTGCAGCATATGCGTGCCTGATGTCCATGATGTTCAGAAGAGGGGGTTGGATCCCCTGGAAACAACGCAGTTAGGGATGGCTGTGAGTCACCATGTGGGTTCTGGGAACCAAACCTCAGGTCCTCTGCAAGAGCAACAAGTGCTCTCAGGTGCTGAGCGCTCTCTCCAGTCCCAGATACTAAACTTTTTAAGGTTATGGTCTTTCGTAACAGCCCTATTTCCTTCAGGCTTCAGCTTCTGGGCATTTTGTTTGTTTTGCTTTTTGGCTTGAGGCCTGTGAAAAAGTTCATGCATGTCTCATAGAAGAAATCACTGGTTCAGGCCCGATGTGTATTCAAAATGGAATTGAATCGATCCTCATAGAATGTACAGTTTAGCAAAGAGAAAAAGAATGTGTACCTGAGAGACTTGAACAGCATTGAAAGTGGCCTAAGGAAACCACGCAGATGGTGTGGTGGGCACGGAGGGTGGGTTCTGCTGTTGCAGAACTTGAGGATTTCCTGAGAGAACCTGTGCCCAAGCAGGGCCGTCAGAGGGGTGAGATCTGTCCCTGCAAAGGAGGGCAGAGGAGGAGCAGTCATGCTCAGCAGAGAAAACAGCATTAATTGAACGTAGGTGGAAGCAGAAAGCAGTGACTGGCTGAAGTTTCAGAGTGAAAGGTTAAGCTGAGCTAGATCATAAAGGTCTTGAGATCTAAGGGGTTTAGGCTTTATTTCATAAGAAATGAGAAGCTTACAAATGACTGGGGATGAGAGAGGTGCAAGCCAAAATACCAGAGACTGTTTCCTCATTGAAGGTAAAAGGAAACCAAGGCCTAAAATACCTGGGGTGGCAGAGTTGAGGTCTTCCAGGCTAACCCAGTAATAGAAATGGGTGGAAAGTGGAGGAGACCTAAACTGTACTAAAGAATAGGCCTGGGCTGAAGTGTATGTGTGATCACTATTTGCTTTCTGTGATTGAAATTAAGTACAAATATAGCCTCAAGGTTGCCTAATCCGAATTTCAAAGGGAACAAGATTTGGATTTTACCATGAAAATCTGATGTTTTAAATGTAGTTACCAATGTGAAAAAATAAAACAAAACCAAAAGCAGAGGTCTTAGTGTGGGTGGGCTAATTATTACTTATTTGCCTGTGTTTAGGTGTATCAGAGCTGTTGCAAGTACAAAAGCAGATACTGAATATTAACAGCAGATACAGATTTCATAGTAAAATCTTCATACTCTAGTTTCTTCCAACAAAACTAGCCTTTTCATAGATTTTGTATGCAGTACAGAAGTATATCTTTCCATCTACTTCCTGTGACTTTATTATGATTCTCCCCTAATACTTGAGCTACCAAGATTAAGGATCCCCCTCCTCTTTTTTCCCTTCCTCTTTAGTTTTAAGCTACAAGACTTAATCATGAGTGACCAAATCAAATTCATCGTGGACAGCCTCAATAAGGAGCCTTTCAAGAAGAACTATAATTTAATCACATTTGATTCCTTGGGACCAATGCAGCTATTACAAGTTCTCAATGATGTTCTGGCTGAGATCGACCCCAAGGTAATCTCTTCCTTTGTAATGAAAAGTGTGGCAGGACAGCCCTCCTGGCCTCTAACTAACTGATGTCTATGTCTGGGTCTCATTTACCCTGCTTGGAGAGGAGCAGTATATGATCCTATAGGCCTCTCTACTAACTCACATATCAGTTATCTACTTAAGGTTTTTTTTTTTTTTTTTTTTTTTTTTTTTTTTTTTTTTTTTTTTTAAGATTTATTTATTATATAGTATTCTGTCTGCATGTATGCCTGCAGGTCAGAAGAGGGCACCAGATCTCATTATAGATGGTTGTGAGCCACCATTGGTTTCTGGGAATTGAACTCAGGACCAGTGCTCTGAGCCTCTGAGCCTTCTCTCCAGCCCAAGGTTTTTTTTGTTTTGTTTTGTTTTTTGTTTTCCATTTAATTTATTCTGTGTGCTTGTGTGTGGGCATGTACATGCTGTCAAACTGGTGTGGAGGTCAGAGGGCAACCTGCCAGCATCAGTTCTCTTCTACCATGTGGGTTCCTGTGACCAAGCTCGGATTACCAAGCCTGGTGACAGACCCATTGAGCCATTTCACTGGCCCCTCTGTTATCTCCTTGCACCTTATTTAAACATTATTTCTCTCCTTGTAGACACACATAGATTTGCTCCTGGTATAAAGGTGCATTTTATTGTATTGCAAGTTAGTACGTGTCTTTTATACCCTTGCCCATAGACTTTGGCATTCTAACTAGAGCCCTGTTCTGACTAGGGATCCAGGGCCCTGTACTTAATCTGTTTTATGAAGAGAGCATTGTGCCTGCTAAGCTTGAGCAGAACAAGCTTGTCGATGAATTTAAATATTTCTCTTTGTTAAATATACAACAATGACATCTTTTTCAATTTCTTGTTTGTTAGCAAGATGTTGATATCAGAGAGGAGATGCCAGAGCAGACAGCCAAACGGATGTTGAACCTTCTTGGTATCCTTAAATACAAACCTCCGGGAAATGCCACAGACATGTAAGAATCTGCTCACATACCGTGCTTTCTTAAAGCTCTGCTTTAAAGGCCAAACTCCAGATGCTACAATTGGTCTTTTTAAGCAACACCTGGTCCTCCCTCATCTGATGGCCGTAGGCTATCACAGAATTTGACAACAGTTTTAATCCTTCTGATGCTGTTTGTCACATAGAAGTCTTAGGTGGGTCAGTGCTTCCCCTCTGGCCAGAAAGTCAGGCAAATACCATTTTATGATTTATGTCATTCTAGGTAAAAACAACTCTAGGGCTGGAGGGTGGGCTCAGTTAACCGTGTTTGCTGCTCCTCCCGAGGACCTGAGTTTGGTAGCTCGCAACCACCTACAACTCCAGCTCCAATGTATCACATGCTGTTCTCTGGTCTTTCAGGGCATACACACATGGACACAAACATATAGGCACAGACACACATGCTCCTGCATGCACACACAGCATATACTTATACAAATATACACATTCACATAATTGAAAATAAGTCTTAAGAAACCAAAGCAACTTAAATGTTGCCTAGCCAATGAAGTATTAAAGTTAACTCTCTGATTAATGGTCTCAACACAACTTTTTGGGTATTTTAGTGCTATATTGAGGATCTAATTTTCTGACTAATGTAAGACTGCTTTAGCCTTGTGTCTGTAGTCTAAAAGTAGCTAGATAAATCAGTAAGGACCCTCTAGATGACACTGTGAATAAAGGCTGTCTCCTCCAGCTGAGCTGATGAGCGTCTGTGCGTGTTTCCATTTCAGGAGTACCTTTCGTCAGGGTCTGGTGATTGGAAGTAAGCCTGTGATTTACCCAGTGCTCCACTGGCTTCTTCAGAGGGGTAATGAACTAAAGAAAAGAGCATATTTAGCTCGTTTTTTAATAAAACTGGAGGTGCCGAGTGAGTTTCTTCAAGATGAAACTGTGGCTGACACCAATAAACAGGTATACAGTGATCATAGCTGCTCTGTTAAATGTTAGTCTCTCTTTGTTATCTTAGAGTTCCAAGTGACATCAGAAGGGAAACAATATCAGCTGATGGTCAGCTGTAGTCATGTCTAAAACAATGACTTTGACCCACAAGTACTGTATAGAGATAGGACCGTGTGGATAGCAGGTGGAGATGGTCAAGTACTTTCTTTACTGAGTAAATCCAGGTAGGTAGACTCGTGGGCTTGAGACTGCAGAGCACTGTGCTGCTCAGCAAGGCAATTACATAGTTTGTCATCCAATTGAGAGAGAAACCGGTTGTCATAATTACCCTAGGACAAATGATGGCTATTCTACTGTCTCTGGCCAGTGGAACAGTGTAGCTGAGCCAGGCCTGCAGCCTCTTCAGGAGAGACAGTAATGGAAGTTTGAAATTGCAGTGCATTTCCTCACCAACACTGGATTCTGACCTCAGGTCTTTAAGCTCTTGGCTACTGAGGATTCGGGCTGGTCTGGGTCCTGGGTCATGTCTCAAAGTACTTGGCTGACCAAAGACTGAAGAAACAAAGAGACCTGGGTAGATTTCTAAGAATGTTAGTTTTTTTTATACTTTCATTTCATAGTAGTTAGGTTGATTTGGGTCATTTTGTTACAAAGCTTGTCAATCTGTCCTTTCCAGTAGACTATGAGGTCCCATGGAGACAGGCTTCAAGTTTATGCTGTCTGTCTTTGTTTTCCTCCAGGGTTTGGTATAATGGCTTCTGTATGTTGGTTGCTTAGTATTTGGCCTGAATCAAAACAATGAACTGAGTACTTTTATTTTTCATCTGTGTATTGTTACAGCTGTCACTAAAAATATAGTTAATATTGATATCTTAAAGCTGCAGCTATAGAAGTAGAAAGGCAAGTGCCATAGCAGGAAACAGGGATGTGTAAGTGTGGAGTGTCTCCTCCCTCCCCACCCCTTCCTAAATGGGTTCGTATAGACCACAGAGACCGCTAGAAGGGATTTTAAGAGATTGTATTTTGAGTATGTGTTTGGCATGTATTTGATAATGTAAATAATTTTAGAGGAAGTTTATTAATAGTATCTTTTAATAAGCTCAGCTAATTAAGGGGATAAAAGGTAACGAAGATGTTGTTCTTGAAGCATGTCTGAGAAGTATATGTATTTAAAAAGAGACACATTTAGCCATTAGTCATTCAGCAAAAACACTAATAAAAATTGTATGTTGTCTTTCTGAATGAAAAACTTTAGAATGAATACTTTGTAGATGTATAGCATATGATGAGTCACAAATATTAATTTTCTGGTATTGCCACTTAAAAAACTACTGTGGTGTGTGTGGTACTAGAGGTTGACCTACCCATGCTAGGTGAAAAGTGTCTGCCACTGTCCTACACCTTTAGACCTTAGATTGTCATTCATTTCACAATGAGGCTAGCAGCTGTGTGTGGTATTTTTCCTTAACTTCACTCCTCTGTATTACACACCTATGCAGATTATGTCCCATAGTATGCCCTGGCATTGTGAAGGTGTATATATAACAAATAGGCTTCCTGTCCTCCTGTCTCATGCTACTTCCTGAAAGGAGCCAGATAAGTAATACTGTGTTATGACATGATATCTACTCTAATAGAAAGGGCCAGAGCAGGCTTCTCTGAGAATAGTGATGTCTCTGCCGCTCTTCATTGGGATGAATTTGTTACCCAGGTTAGGAGGGCGCAAGCTGTGAATGTTCTCAGAGAGCAGAGGAAAGGTAACCTGAAGGTGGGTGTGCGGACTGTTCCAGGGTCAGCATGGCTAGAGGGTTAGACTGAGAACCAAAGTAGCCAGAGAAAGATTTATTGAGGTGACCATGCGGATCTTGTTTTCTATCTGCTGCATAGCTTACGAAAGTGTGAGGGATTTGTTTTGTTTTGTTTTTGAGACAAAGCCTTGATATGTATGTAGCCCATGCTGACCTCACACTCATCATCCTTCTGCCTCAGCCTTCCAAACCCTAGAATTACATTTATGCACCATAATGTTTTTAGTGTTGTTCTTCTAAGGACTGAAGTGATTGCTGCTATGTAGAGGGCAGCTTGAGGAAGAGAACACTGCTGGATGCAGGTAGCTAGTAACCTGTTAACTTCTTCTTTTAGTATGAAGAGCTGATGGAAGCCTTTAAAACTCTGCATAAAGAATGTGAGCAGCTCAAAACATCTGGATTTTCTACAGCAGAAATAAGAAGGGTAAAGAAATGCCTGTTTGGACTTAAATAATTCTGTGTTTGGCCCTTTTATTTTAGTTAATTCAGCATGATTTTTTTGTTGTTGTTTGTTTGTTTGTTGTTTTTTGAGACATGGTTTCTCTGTGAATGTAGCCTTGGCTGTCATGGACTCACCTTGTAGACCAGGGTGGCCTCAAACTCACAGAGATCCACCTGTCTCTGCCTCCACAATTGATGGGATCACAGGTGTGCGCCAGCGCGCCCAGCTTCAGCATAAGTATGGAAACTTAGGTATATGACCACTTTCGTAGGACCTTTAGTATGATGTGTATATGTGTTTGTGTATAAACATATGTATCCATGTGTATGCATGTGAAGCCAGAGGACATCTGGAGTCTTTCTCTTCTCGCCACATGAGTTTTTAGGCAGAATCTCTCCCTGAACCTGAACCCTAGGCTAGTCTGACTGTTCAGCAGGCTCTCAATGTCTGTCAGTCTCCAACCCCAGCACTGGAGTTAGAGGCACACTGAGCCATGCCCACCTTTTCCTTCGTAGTTCTTTTTTTTTTTTTTTCCCCACATTATTGTTTCTCACAGTGATTTACTTTTACTTTGGATTGTTTTATTGTTTGTTTTTTTCCTGAGACAGGGTTTCTCTGTGTAGCCTTGGACTCACTTTGTAGACCAGTTCTGGTCTGGAACTCACAGAGATCTGCCTGCCTCTGCCTCCCTGAGTGTGGGGACTAAGGGCATGCACCACCATGTCTGGCTCCTTTGTAGTTCTTTACTGAAGAAATCAACAAGGGCAATGAGTTTATGCTGACAACTAGCAGGGATTTAAAAACACTTCACTTTGAATCTTTATTTGATATGTGTTCCTTACATGATACAGAAAATGCAGCGAAGAAGAAAAAGTTGCATTGTGTATATATGAGAACATAGAATACATAATTACCCCCCCATCTTGTTTTTTTTTAATGAAGGCTAGAGAACTGACTGCTTCAGGTGTCATCTTCAGGGTACCATCATCCTCCTTACAGACAGGGTTTCTCATTGGCCTGAAGCTCACTAATCAGGTTAGACTATCTGACCAGAAAGGCTCAGAGACCCTCCTGTTTTTATCCCCCAGTGCTGAGATTACGAGTGTGCCACCACACCTGCTCGTTGTGGAGGTGCTGGAGAATAGGACTTATCTCGGGTCCTGGGTCTTGTTTCCTTGGCAAGCTTTACCAACTGAGCCATTTCACAGTCTCACTGCTTTAAAAATTTTTTAAAAAGATTTGTCTTGATTATTTCTGAAGAGTGTCTATGTGTGTATCTGTGGGTGTACATGCATGTAAGCATAGATGTCTACAGAGTTCAGAGAAGGATGTTAGGTCCGCAGAGCTGGAGTTGCAGGCAGTCGCGAGCAGCCTGCCATGGTTGCTGGCAACCAAACTTGGGCATGCATCCTCTTAACTATTGAACGATCTCTCCAGACCCTTGTTGTTTTTAATTATTACATTATGAATTTATTTTCATTGTTATAGGAATGACCAAATTTGTTTTCTGATATGCATATACATTAATCATGTTTACACTTTGACTTCATTTTTTGTGTGTGTGTGTTTTTTTTTTTTTTGTTTGTTTGTTTTTTTGGCTTTTATAAATAATGCCATGATTATCAATATAACTTTTGTATGGCTGGGTTAGTTTCTTTACAGCAATTTTTAGATGTAAAATTGCTTATTAATGAACAGTAAATTATTTTAGGGCTTTTAATACACTTAAGAAAATATTTTAATATTCTGCCCAGGCATTTAAATACTTTCCTTAAAGACTTGCTATTTTGACTTGCATGAATCTTGTATTTTTAGAATTCCTGAGTTATGAGTGCTATCTTTATATTCTCATTAAATCGGGGACATCAAAGTTTCTTCCTCAGGGAAGCCGTCCCTGACTCCCTAAATAGATCATGTTCCCTAGTTCTTTTCCTGTTATGGCATTCATTGCCCTTATAATTGCCTTAATGTCTGTCTTTCTAAATGCATGAAGCCCTAAGAAGGCAAGGACTGTGTCTGTGTGTCTTCACCGCTGTATTCCCAACACCTGCCACAGTGCTTGGTGTATGGCAGGCCTCAGTAGGCCTTTGGTGAATACTAGAAATGGAGGTGACCTGTACCCTGATAGATAAGGACCAGTGAGAGAAGGGTGTCCATCTCCTGTCCTCTGCTGTGTTCTGGGAACGAAGTACAGTGATGAAAGAATCCAGAGTCTGAGCAGTGGCACACTCCTGTCATCCCAGCACTCAGGGAGGCAGAGGCAGGCGGATCTCAGTGACTTCAAGACTAGCCTTCTCTACAAACTGACTCCAGGACAGCCAAGGCTACACAGAGAAATCCTGTCTTGAAAACAAAAACAAAAAAATTGAGACTCTGATTTTTATTTCATTCATTATTACTAAATATTCTTGAACCTAGTCTCTGTAGCAGATTGAGAAAACATGGGTTTAAGAAGAAATAGAAAGGAGTCCACTCACAGTCACATGCTTTCGAGATACCAGCTGTTGACAGTTTTACTTGGAATTGGACTATATATCACTATTGTAATTTGATTCTTTCAAGCAGTGTTATTTCATGACTTTTTCTCATGTCATTAAACAGTCTTCTGCACCATTTAAAATTTCATTTTGTTACAGTGTAGTTAATCATTGTCAGATATTTATACTCTTTCAGGTTTTAGCTTCATTGACATCAGTAAGAATCCTTATAGAAAAGTCTGACTTTAAGTGAATATTCTTATCACATTTATTTATCATTTACTCATTCATTCGTGTTTGTGTGTGTGTATCGCACATGTGCGTGTGTACTTGTGGAAGTCAGAGGACAACTTATGGAAATTAATTCTCTTTCCACCATGTAAGTCCAAGAATTGGTCTCAGGTTGTCAGGCATGGTACCAAGTACCCTAACCCAATGAGCTGTCTTGTTTGCCTTTCTGTACATTCTACTAGAACACCCCATGTGTAGAGTTCCTAACCTGAAGGGATGCATGTTTATCTTTCGACTTCTTACATTATTCTTTAACACAACACTATCAATAGTGAATAAGAGTGCCCATTCCCTGAAATCCTACCAATTATGGCTATCATTGTATAGATTACCTATAGTATTTCTGCATGAGTTTTGGGGTTTTTTGTTTGTTTAGAAAGAAAATTTGCTTCTCTGTTTTCATTACAAACTGTTGTAGAGTTTATTAAAAGAAGGTAATTAATTTTATTTTTTCTTTTCAAGGAGAAAATTGGTTAATTAACAAAACTATACACATTTTTTTTCCCTTTGGGAGACAGTGTTTCTTTGTGTAACAGTTCTGGCTGTTCTGGAAGTTGCTTTGTAGACCAGGCTGGCCTCAAACTCAGTGTCTGCCTCCTGAGTGCTGGAATTAAGGGCATGCATCACTATGCCTGGCCTTTTTTGTTTTTTGTTTTTTTGAGGCAGGGTTTCTCTGTGTAGCTTTGGATGTTTTGGAACTTGCTCTGTAGACTAGGCTGGCCTTGAACTCACAGAGATCCACTTGCCTCTGCCTCCTAAGAAGAAAGGTTTATGCCATCACTGGCAAGCTTCAGTTTTATAGCTTAAGAGTACCATAGTGGCACGTGCTTTTAATCCTAGCACTTGAGAGGCAAAGGCAGGAGGATATCTTGAGTTTGAGGTCAGACTGTTCTACAGAGTAAGTTCCAAGAAAGTCAAGGTTATATTGGGAGACCCTGTCTCAAAAATCAAATCAACCAAACAAAAAAGCCCCACCATAACTTTAAAAATAGTTTTAATGGGAAAATAGCAGGATATGTGGTTTGGTATTTAACAGAGCAGATGGGATGTCAGCAGCTGTTCATGTATTTAGACCTGCACACATTTTATTATGGAAGATTTTTGAAGAATCATGTAGCCATATTTGGAATCAGAACACAAGTGTGCTGGCTGGCAGCTTTACCTTGCTGCGTTATAAACTGCTTTAGTTGCTTTTCTAGATGAATGCCACACTGCCAAAAAAAAAAAAAAAAAAAAAAAAATCCTGCATAAAGAAGCCTGGGAGGAAATGAAGATGCCCTTAAATTAAAAGAGGATCCTTGTTACTTGCTCCTGTGGTTATGATGGGATGGTAGGGGCTCATGCAGGCCTCTCCTCAATCTTGTAGACTCAGTGTTTTTAATGGCCTCTCCACTACTTTTTAGGATATCAGCGCAATGGAGGAGGAAAAAGACCAGCTCATGAAGAGAGTTGAGCGTTTGAAAAAGAGGGTAAGTCTAGAATTACCCTGTAGACTTCAGCCCCAGTCTCAAGGACTGGCAGAGATTTAGGAATGCAAATAAAGATTGAGCCAGGCATGGGCTTCCAGTGGAGGATGGACTCAAGTAACACTGAAGGGAAGGGAGTCTCCCAGGCAGGAGCCCAAAGCTTTCAAGAACCTGGACTTGAAAGCTTGGCTGTCATCTCTGGGGAGTACTGTTTACCAAGAGGAAATGATAAGTGGGTGTTGGAGTCATGTGACCTGCTAATGCCTTTCTTGAACGTGACAGTAACATGTACTACTTATTCTCTTACTGTAGGTGGAGACTGTTCAGAATCATCAGCGAATGCTTAAAATAGCAAGACAGCTTCGAGTTGAGAAAGAGAGAGAAGAATTTCTTGCACAACAGAAACAGGAACAAAAGAATCAGGTAGCCACAGGAAATTTATACTCAGGATCACAGATGTAGCTCCTCTTGGTAATTCAAGTAAAAAAAAAAAAAAAAGAGAGAGAGAGAGAGAGAGAATTTTAAATTTCACCTTTTATTTTGGTAGCATGATGGACCTACTTTTTTCTTTAGGACTGCTGTGGTTTGTGTGTATGTGTATGTGTGTGTATTTTGCTGGGAATCAAACCAGTGGCCTTGCTCCTGCTAAATAAGTACTGTATGATTGAGCTATATCCCCAGTCAAGACGACTGTGTTTTCTTTCTTTCCATTTCTTTTTTTCTTTTTATGCAGTATTTGAGAATTGAACCTGAGGCACATGCTAGACAAGCACTTTACAGCTGAGGTATATCCCCAGCTTTCTTTTTACTTTTTATTTTGAGATATGATTTCCTAATTTGCCACTGGAATAAAATGTACAAGGTTCTGTGATCAATGAAACCAAAAGAACATCCTTCCTGCCTCAGTCTTTACAGTAGGGTGCCCTGTAAAGACTCTGCTCCGTTAGCAGCTAATCTTGCTGCTGCACAATAGAGTGAGCCGTAGGAACACCGTGAGCCAACCGCAGTCCAAAACACAGTGCTTACACATGATGTGGAGCCCCAAGTAAGCTGTTGCTGCTGTTGACAGCGTCACAAAATACTGTTAAATCAGAACCGGGGGTCTCAGGGTCACCCACACTGCCATGCTCTTAAACTTTGCCTTAAGGAAGAAATTATTTGGTCTGAGGGTATTAATTTATTAAAAATGTGTCTTAAACTTCAAGCAAGTGTTTCAAATCAGTGTAATTTCTAAATTGCCAATTTAAGCTGGCAGCTGAGATGTTTAGCTCTGTGAAAGCTTGAGTTGGCAGTACAGCATTTGCACTGCAGCAGTGGGTTTTGTTTCCTGAGCCTCCTCCGATGGTTATTTGAAGTCCTTTTCTGATGTTGAGGCCTTACTGAAAATGTTAACATTTTTTTTAGGGTCAAGAAAACTATGTTACAGAAGGAAAGGCATACATCTCTGAAAAAAATAGTTTTCTTTAAAAAAAATTTAATATTTTATTTGTTTATTTAGAGACACGCTATTCCTATATAGTCCTGGCTGTCCTGGAGCTGGCTATGTACACTGGCATTGAACACTCCCAAGTGGTGGGATGAAAGGACATACCACCATACCCAACCAAAGAGTTTTCTTTAATCACTACCTTAAACAGTAACTAAAGACAAATGTTATGGAAGAAGTTTTAAATTTGCTTAAGGGCTAGATAGATGATGGTTTAGTAGATAGGAGCGCATGCTGCTCTTGCAGAAGATCCAAGTTTGGTTCTAAGCACCCGTGTAGTATGGCTCACAACTTCTGTAACTAATTCCATGGGATCTGATACCCTTTTCTGGTCTCTGGGCACCTGTCTGCAGTGATACACATGCATACACTCATGTGTATGCACTCGTGTATGTGAATACTCAAGCACACATTCAGGCATACACACACACACATAAAAGTTTATATTTTCATGAAAATATATTGAGAATACTAGTTATACTTATGGCTTAATGCAGTTTTTTTTTTTTTTTTTTTTTTTAGTATTTACCTGTTTCTTCTGTGGCATAGGAATCTCCTATTTCTCATTGCTTGCCAATATGAGCATGTTTCACTAGACTGAGCAAGTAATAAATTGAATTGTTTTTTTAAAGCTATTTCACGCAGTGCAGAGATTGCAAAGAGTGCAAAACCAGCTAAAAAGTATGCGGCATGCTGCAGCGGATGCAAAGCCTGAAAGTAAGTGAAGTTATTACATGATGTAGATGATTAGAAAATAGTAGTTTACAAAGGGATATTTCTTAAAATGATTGGTGGAAATTATTTCATTTCTTATCTGGTCAAAGGGAATCCTGCAAAAAACATCTATGGGTTTTCAAAACATTTTTCTACCTCCTATTTTCAGCCAAGGGCTGAAAGTAATATTAACTGTGAAAGTATGCTCTTCCCTGTGTGTTTAGCATGGGTGTTGTGAAAAAGATGGATGGGAAAAATATGAATCCATCTCAAGGCTAAAAAGAAAAAGAATTAGGGCTGGAGAGATGGCTCAGAGCTTAAGAACACTAGCTGTTCTACCAAAGGTCCTGAGTTCAATTCCCAGCAACCACATGGTGGCTCACAACCATCGATAGTGAGATCTGGTGCCCTCTTCTGCCCTACAGGCACACATGCAGTACAGAATACTGTATAAATAAATAAATAAATCTAAAAAAAAAAAAAGAAAGAAAAAGAATTAAATACTATACCTCAAAGCCGAGTGTTTTCTATGGCTGGGTTTGTAGAATAACAGGACCAATAATGTGGTGTCCGTGGCTGAATTCTTGGAAGCTTTGCAGAGCTCTTTTCACAATCCACTTAACCTATCTCAGGCATTTTGAAAGTGTTTTGCTCATCAGAAAGGAGATTGTAAAAGCTAAGAGAGCTATACCAAGCTCTTATCTGTGTTGGAGAAATATTACAATGCAAATATATAGCTAAGGGAGGGATAGTAACCTATAAATAGTACATAGGATACATAGGATAACAGCAACAAAAGTCATAGACAATCATAGGTGTTGGCAAAGATGTACAGAAATTAGGACCCTCGTATTTGTTCCTGAAAATGTAAATGATATAGCTGCTTTGAAAAACAGTTTAGAAATTCCTCAAAATGCTAAAAATTGTAGCTATATGAACTTGTAATTTCTTTTTCTTTTTAAACATGTATTTGTGAAGATTACAGTGTGAGTATAGGGGTCAAGATGACAACTTGTGGGAGGTGGTTTTCTCCTCCTACTGTGTGGGCTCCAGAGATCAAATTTAGGTTGTTAGACCTGATGACAAGGACCTTGACTTGCTGAGCCATCTCACCAGCTCTTGAGTTATTTCTAATCTTAGGCATATACTTAAGAGATGTAAAACATCTATTCACGCAAAAACTTGAACATACATGTCTATAGTAGAATTATTTGAAATAAGCAAAAAGTCGAAGTAACCCATATGTTCCTAAAATGATGGTATATCCTTACAATGGAATATTACTGTGCCATCAGAGTGAGAGAAGTACTAATATGTGTTTATGACATAGATAAGCCTCAAAAAGGTAACTTAAGAAACCAGTCACAAAAGACTGTATGTTGTACAGTACTATTTATAAGATGTATCGAAGATAAGAAATCTGTAGAGGTAGAAATCAACTCAGCAGTTGTCTAGGGTTGGGAAGAAACTGATGTGGGGATGTAAAAGCCTGCAAATGAGTTCAGAGATTTCTTTGACAATAATGGCCTAACAAATTGTTCTGGTGCTTGGACAGCTAATTTATATACTGAAATCATTGAATTGTACCCACGAATGGTGAACTTTGAGTCATTTAAGTGTTAGCTCAATAAAGCTAACAGGAGCAATGGCACACTCCTGTAATCCCAGCACTCGGGGAGGCAGAGGCAGGCGGATCTCTGTGAGTTTGAGGCCAGCCTGGTCTACAAAGTGAGTCCAGGACAGCCAAGGCTACACAGAGAAACCCTGTCTTGAAAAACCAAAAGAGAGGGGGGGGGAGGAGCAAGGAAAGGGAAAGAGAGAGAGGGACTGGAGTAATGGCTCAGTAGTAAATGACTCAGTACAACGGCTTAGTACTTGCAGCTCTTAGAGAGAACCCAGGTTCAGTTCCCAGCACCCACATGACCGCTTACAACCATCTGTAACTTCAACTCCAGAGGATCTGACGTCCTCCCTGGCATCTTCGGGCACTGCACACATGTGGTGCACACACACTGAATACAGGCACATAAAGTAAAACTGAAAAAGTGAGAGAGCAAGAGAGAGACAAGATAAGTAGCCAATACATGTTAGTTTCTGGCTTTCCAAATCTCTCATACAATCTCTCAGTCTAAATTCCAATTCAAGCAGTGAGCATATATTTAGTTGTTGGTGTTCTTTAATTCTATGTTTACTAAATTTTACTTTTTTAGGAGGCTAATTTTCAACAGAATTTTCCCTACATGTGTAGGATATGATCTTTATGTGTTTATATTATAAAAGGAAGATGAATGTTCAAAAGACTTCATTATATTACAATCATATAACAATATAAAAAAATAATTTTTGTGTGTCAAAAATTTAGTAAATATTGTTTTAGTAGTTGGGATATATTGTGTCATAAAACTTTTCCTGGGAAAATGCTACACACATGTTCACCCACCCCTGATAGGGAGTCATGATAGACCAATGTCCAGCTTGGAGCACCATGAATTTTATTAGGGCCACTTACAGGAATATAGGTGAGGGGTTACATATGGGAGCAGAAGTGACCCAGAGACAGCTGCATCACCAGAGCCCACCCAAGAATGGGTACTAGCTCACAGAAGCAGGGACATGGGGCACACGACACAGCCTGCGGGCAGCTCAATGGGTTGGAGAATGTCCTTTCCAAGTGACTCTGATCTAACCCATTCCCAGGAAGCTAGGACAGTTTCTTCTTCTTCTTTCAGGTAGCTGGTCTGTCTGTCTCTTTCTGCTTCTTTCTTTCTTTTCTTTCCTGCTTGGTTAGTGTATTAGCCAGGGTTCTCTAGAGTAACTTAACTTAAAGAATGAGTGTGTGTGTGTGTGGGGGGGTGTGTGTGGGTGTGGTCAGATATATACAGGCTGTGGCCCAGCTAATCCAAAAATGGCAGGGATATAAACAGAAAGTCCTAGAATCCAGTAGTTGCTCAGTTCACACAGCTGGATGTCTCAACTGGTCTTCAGTATACACTAGAATCCCAAAGAATTAGGCTCTTATGCCAGAGGAGGAATTCTCTGTCCTTATATAGGCTTCCAGAAGAAGGGGTAGCCCAGATTAGAGGTGAGTTTTCTTAGCTCAAAAGATCTGGATTAAAGGCATGTCTTCCTACCTCAAAGAGGCATATTAGAAGTGGATCTTCCTACTTCAGATTAAGCTAAAAATCCCTCACAGGTGTGTTTTTCATTTTTGGGTTTTAGTTAATTTCAGATGTAGTTAAATTGACAACCAAGAATAGCCATCACAAGTAGTCTAAGAGTAACTCTCAGCAACTTAATTGCTTACTTTAGAAGGGAGAGGCCTAGTGAATTTGGTCAGTTTCAGGGACTTCCTGAAACTATTTTTAGTTGTTTACCTGTTTGCTTAAGGAGCTCCCTGTAGGATGGAGTGCTTCAATGTATAGTTTCTTGAAACAGTTACACAATAGGAGGTAGGAATTGAAGCTTACTTGGATAAAAAGAACACAATCTTTTCCACAGACAGGAGGGAAAAATCAAGTGATGAAATTTGGCTCAGTGGTTGGTTAAGATCACTGGCTGCTCCTCCAGAGGACCCGGGTTTAATCCCCAGGAGCCACATGGCAGCTCACAATTGTCTGTAACTCCAGGTCCAGGGGATCTGACTCTCACACAGATTTACATGCGGGCAGAACACCAATGTACATAAAATAAAAATATATCATAAAAAAATAAGAAAAATAACATTTAAGAATTTTACATGTAAAAAACATTTTAGGCTTTTATTCCACGCACCTCTGTTTATAGGAAGTGTGTATATACCTGGAGAGGAGAAGGCTGGTCCCCAAGTAGCCAAAGAAGATAGAGTGTGGAGTTAGGGAGAGAGTGCATGGGAATGAGTCCCTGAGTGGACGTGATGTGATGCATTAACGTTCCTTCTCTCCTTTCCTGCAGTCCTGAAAAGGGACAGGGAAGCAATGAAAGAGTGAATGGAAGACTTGTGAATTTGCATTAATAAAATTTTTCATGTTCTATTTGTACAACAGAAGTAAAAATAATTTTAAGGCTTTGGGCCAGATTTGTTATGCAATCTGCATAAATAGCTTACTTAAGCTAGAAACTCATTGTTTTAAAAGTTAAGCCTGAATTTGTAAATGTGTGACAGGAAGATCAGAAATAAACTATGTAAATCTCTCCAGGCTGGGAATTTACAACAAAACCATCATTCACTGAAAATCTGTGTATAGTTGTACATCTGCCAAGGTAAAAAACTATTAAATACTAAAAATATTTACTATAAACTAATACTTGGAAAATTAAAGCAACCAAATCTAAAGCATTTATGAAAGTAGGCACTTTTACTTCTCTCTCTGGATCTGAAATTGTTGACCTCTGGCACTGTCTTCATTGGTTTGAAGCTGACACATTATCATGGGTTACCGTTTATGAAGTATTAGAAGTAGAGGCACCGTAAAAGAAGTCAGGCACACATTAATCATAGCACTTGGGAGGCAGAGGCAGGCAGAGCTGTGTGAATTTGAGACCAGCCTGGTCTACAGAAAAAGTTCCAGGACAGCCAAGGCTACAAGGGAAACCCTGTGTTGAAAACACACACACACAAAGATGAGAGAGAGAGAAAGGGAGAGAGAGAGAGACTAAAATGCCTCTGTATAGGAGAATACTGGAGTAGATTTATTTTCATTTTCGTTTGGCTCACTGGCTTCTTGAATACATAAAAGGCAAAGTAGAACAGCGGTAGATCTGCTTCTGTAACTGTTGCTTGTGTGTATTTTGCAATTTAAGAAACTAGATTATAAACTTAGAGAGATCCTAATACCTATAGTATCCTAACACCTATATAATGGCTATAATCATCTAAGTATTTTTCTATGTAACTAACTAACTAACCTGAAAAGCTTTCAGTGATTTCTTATGGTTCCGAATAGATGCTGCACAGAGAGCTTCAACACATAACCCGCTGCCCATTTCTTACTCACAAAGCAGGATGAGAATATCCTAGTGCGTGCTCTATTGAACTAAACTTTCATCTACTTGTTTCTTAAAGGTTTAATGAAGAGGCTAGAGGAGGAGATAAAATTTAATTCATATATGGTCACCGAAAAGTTTCCAAAAGAATTAGAAAACAAGAAAAAGGAATTACATTTTTTACAAAAAGTGGTTTCTGAGCCAGCTATGGGCCACTCTGACCTTCTTGAACTTGAGTCTAAAGTAAGTAATTAGCATTTCTAGTTCCCAACTGTATAACTGTATCTGTTGTGTGGAAAGGACCCGCACTGTTTTCTGTGGTGACCTACTCCTGACTCAAGAGCTAGCCTGGGCTAAGGGTTGACATCTTTGCTGATGAGTTGTCCTTGTGAGTATTCTAGAATGTTGTATTCTGACTTCAGAATAATAATAATATAAGTTTTTGTTTTTCAATGCAATAGGGTAGCTTTGTATTTAAAGCTTTTCATGTATGCTTTGACTAGACTTTGTTTCAGTGTTCAGTGAATCTGGTAACATATTACAACATCTTGTTCCCTATAAATAAAACACTAATCATTTGCATATTTTAAAAGTTTTCATGAAAATTGAAAAGGTTTTATATGATGAGTCCTTAATTTATTTAATAGACTCTACAATTAAATGTCTAATTCTGACCATATCACTTTTTTAATTCACTTACACAACATAGATATCCAAGACAGATGTGGCTTAAATTTAAGGGGTTCAGTCTTTTGAAGGAGGGGTATACTGAAAGCCATGTTTCATTTTGTTTTTCTTTGTTGAGAGACTGGTGTTACTCTGTTTTGTTACTTTAGAAAGGGTTAATGATCAGTATAAATGATATCTATCAAAGCTGCAGACCATTCATATAGTAGGAGTTCTGGATGGTCCATGTCATCTCTTAGCTGGGCTTATGAACTCCCTGTCCTCTGTCTCTGGGGAATGTCTGGGTTCATGTTGTAACTTAGTGATTTGTAAGTGATAGCTGAGGTGTGTGAGGTTTGTAGGAAGCACCTTTCATGTAATAATGTAAGATATTTCCTATAAATGCTTCCTATAAATGCATTCTGATTCAATCTATAGATGTAATCAAATTGTACAAGTATTTATTATTAAATTCAAATTGTTTCTAAAAGTACATACACTAATTAGAACTTTGCTATCAGTGGCTTTAGTGAAGGTAAGACCTGTAAACTCAAGCTGAGTGTGGCTTGGTGTTTCTACTGAGTTCATTTAGTTTACATAACCACAGAGAGGGTTGTATGTTTGTCTGGTTGGTTGGTTTTTTGAGAGAGTTCCACTGTATGGCTAAAGCTGATCTTAAACTATCTATCCTCCTGCCTCAGCCTCTCTAGTGCAAGAGTTTTCAAGTGTGCACTACCACTCCTGGCTGTCATAGGGAGAGTTTAACATGCTTCACTTTATCCTCTTTTAGGTCACTGAAATAAACACAGAGATCAATCAGTTGATTGAAAAGAAAATGATGAGAAACGAGCCAATTGAAGGGAAGCTCTCACTGTATAGGCAACAGGTATGACCTTTCTCCTGGGCCACATCTTTATGTTACTTATGGGGAAAGCTGTGTTATTTGTAGTCTAAGGGGAGGAGGACGTACAGAAGCAAAGCCTCTCAGTCACTGCTAATCTCCGTGTTATAACAAAGAAATAGCAGAGACTCTGGGAAGGCAGCAGTTCAGGTTTGAAGTGCAGTGTGCCAGTTTCTGCGAATGTGGAATTCTGTCTTCTGAATGGCAAGTTTATGTTAGATGGTTTAAGTCAAAATATAGGTACACTCTCAGATTGAAGTATTGATTTGTTAGCTTCAGTTTTGCCATTCGTTTTTTAAAATTTATTTATTTTTATGTACATTTTGGTGTTTGGCATATATCTAAGTATGTATGAAGGAGTCGGAGGCACTGGAATTTGAGTAACAGACCAGACAGCTGCCATATGGGTGCTAGGGACTGGACAGGTGTCCTCTGGATGAGCAGCCATGCTCTTACCCGCTGAGCCAGCTCTCTAGCCCCTTGCCATTCATTTTTTTAAGATATGTAATTATATGATATACACGTTTCACCTCTCAGATTCTTGTGTTTGTTGTCTGTTGGAGGTAAATAACAGTTTCCACAGTGTTGGACATGGGGAGATCCTGGGGACCTGGTCCTGTGAGGCATGCTCATGTTTCTCTGTTACATGAAGTTTCAGTTTCCACATAGTGCTACTCCATTCCCTTGTCTTTTAACATGGAAGACTTGCATATAGGGAAACATTCCTTCATTGTTTCCTATTCATTCATTCATTCGTTCATTCATTCATTCATTCGGGGGTGGTTGTTTGGTTGTTTGGTTGGTTTTGGTTTTTTGAAAGACAGGGTTTCTCTTTGTAGTGTTGGCTATCCTGGACTTGCTTTGTAGATCAAGCTGGCCTCGAACTCACAGAGATCCACCTTCCTCTGCCTCCCCGAGTGCTGGGATTAAAGGCGTGAGCCACTGACTTGGCATTTATATATTTTTTAATTAAAAAAAAAAATAGGACTTCTAAAGGGTTTCGCTAGAGAATACCCCTCTCTTGTCACATTTGTTTTACTTGATGGTATTTGTACTATGTCACAATTTGACTGATATCTCTCAGGAACATAGACATTGTGATTCATCTTAGAAAACTCCCCCAAAGCTGGGTATAGTGCACAGACCTTTAATCCCAGCACTCAGGAGGCAGAGGCAGGGAGACCTCTGTGAGTTCAAGACCTGTCTACATAGCAAGCTCCAGGACCAGATACAGGGACCCTGCCTAAAAAATAAATACATAAGCCAACAAATGAAAAAAAGAAAGAAATTTCCTGAGTTGTAGCTCATACAAACCCTTGTGCACCTGTAAGAGTGCATGCTTGGGTTATGTACACATATACAATTCTAATGACTCTCATTTTTTACTCTTTTTTTTTTTTTTAATGTAACAGTGTTCTGCCTGCATTTATGCCTGCGCTCCAGAAGAGGGCACCGGATCTCATTATAGATGGTTGTGAGCCACCATGTGGTTGCTGGAACTTAGGCGCTCTGGAAAAGTAACCAGTGCTCTTAACCTCTGAGCCAGCTCTCCAGCCCTCAGTTTTGACTTTTAACCAACATTTTATTCAATAAAATGCTGGAGCAATGTCTCTGCAGTTAAAAGCACTTGCTGCTCTTAGAGGAGGCAGTTCTGTTCCCAGCACCCAGGTCAGGCAGCTCACTGCTGCCGGTGACTTCAGCTCCATAGGAGGAAACGGCTCTGGTCTCTATGGACCTCCACAGGCACGTGGCCTGCGTGTGTGCAAATAAGCAAATCTTAGGCTGGAGAGATGGCTCACAGGTTAAGAGTACCTGCTGCTCTCACAGAGAATACCAGTTTGGTTCCCAGCACCCACATGGCAACTGACAACCTCCTGCAGCTCCAGTTCTGTGCCCTCTTCTGACCTCCATGAGCTCATACACACACATGGTGCCATGCAAACATGGAGGCATACACTCATACACATACACGTAACAGAAATATTTATAAAAATAAAATAAATCTCTCTCTTTTTTTTTTTTTGGACAGGGCTTTTCTGTATAGTCCTGGCTGTTCTAGAACTTGCTCTGTAGACCAGAATGGCTTCAAAGTCAGAGATCCACCTGCCCAATAGCCTCCTGAGTGCTGGGATTAAAGGCACGCACCATCATTGCCCAGCTAAAATAAATCTTTTTAATGTACCAAATGTAGTAGATATTTCACCTTTCATTTTTAAAATATTGATTGGTATTGACTTTAGTGAGCTGAACTGCATTATAGTTCTGAAAATAACATATTCATATTTTCTTCCAATGAGTGGAACCAACTGTGCAGAGAAATAGACTGAGTTTTATTCTGTGCATTTCCCTAGAAGGTATTTTCATTGCTTTTCAGTGTTACTAAGAAGGCTTGAATATTTTTACTTGTGTGTATTTGGGTTTTTTAAGTGTTTTTTCTTCAGGGCTTTTGTTTTTCAGAATGTTTTGAGTTTGGCAATACACATTTTGCTTGTGGTAAACACTGATAAGGGAACAGTAGAGCAAGTAGTATTGGTCAAGAGCAGGAAAGCTGAGACTGAAAATTCATATTGGTGAAAATCCAAAATTAGGTAATTTTACAAGATAACAGAAAACTGAATGCATTTCTTATTTTATTCTTATATTAAATACTCGACTAGGCATCCATCATCTCTCGTAAAAAAGAAGCCAAAGCCGAGGAACTTCAGGAGACCAAGGAGAAGCTAGCCAGCCTGGAGAGAGAAGTGTCAGTCAAGACAAACCAGACCCGGGAATTCGATGGCGCTGAGGTTTTGAAGGGAGATGAGGTAAGCTGAGGCATCTCATGGGTCAGGGTTATGACAATGACGTTTTGTTTGAAATCACTGACTTGCTCAACTTTCTTAAGTGTGTGTCAATAAATTAATCTCATTTTGCAAGACTTACTGAGAGCTGAAGTCTTAAATATTTTTTTAAGGTAACATTGAAATTGTCTTGGTATAAGATACATAAGACTGGTGTTTTGCCAGACAGTATTCTAGAATTTCACTTTTCTTTTTATTTAAATTGTGTGTGTGGGTATGTGGGTGAGTGCAGGTGCCTGCGGAGGTCAGAGGTGTTGGATCTCCTGGAGCTGGAGCTACAGGCAGTTGTGAACCATCTGATGTGGGTGCTGGAACTCAGACTCAGTGCTCTGAAAAAGCAGGGCAGCTCTTACCACTGAGCCATCTCTCTAGCCCCAGGTCTTTCACATTTTACTATGTGAATTTATATTGGATTTATTTAAGTGTTAAATTATAAAAGCAAAGCAAAACTAGTAGAGCCAAGTAGGTAATAAAAATTTGTCTTTGTTGATGAATGTATTTCCGTAAAGAACTAAGAAAACCTTATCACTGAATTATTGTCAGCAGTATATGTTTGATTAGCACCCATGAAAATTACTTCATTCCTCAAGCTTCCAAGCTTTAAAATAGTGTATTTCTATGTTTTGAGCAATGCTTTAATAGTTACATTTATTGCATCAGACTTGTAAGTTAGTGGGGCAAATAACACTGGTTTCTGATGCCTGTACTCAAGCAACAACAACAACAACAAAACATTCTTCATCCTTTTCCATCAAGTTAACTCAAGAGCAACTGAGGGTAAAGCTGGGCATCTTGACTAAAGCCCAGAGTCTTGCCCCACCCAGGGCTTTCCTGCATAGCAGTTCAAGTGACAGGCCACACCTGGATGCCCACCCCTGCCCTGGACTTGGCTCAGTCCTACAGGCTATTGCATTTTCATCTTAGCTTCTAGACTTTAACAAAGGCTACTCTGAAAAGCTGTATCCAAACCTCATTTTGGACTTTGAAAAGCTCTTGAGTTCATACTGTGAAAAATTGGCAGTGTTCCTTCACTGTGCCAAACACAAACAAATTGTTCCCCTGCTGCAGATTTTTCTCTCCAGTGCTTCTGATTATAACCTTCCAAAGTGGTTTTTAGTCTGAAGGAGAAGTAACGATTTTAGGATGGCAACATTTGATTGAAAAAAGCCCCTTTGGGAGACTCATGCCAGTCGTTGTCACATCACTGGGAACCTGGGCAGCAGTACTGATGGGGCTCTGGGGCTGCCCCAGGCTACAGTGTCTCAAGAAAACCAAAACCCAAATTTCTTTTCTTTTAGCATCTACTTCCAGATGGCTATCAGACAGCATACTTTAAATGATGTTTAGAAGCTGAGCATGTGATTTGTGGCGTCTTTGATGTCCAAGAAAGAAAAAGGTTAATCACACAGCGGTTTTGCTTACAGGGGCCGGTGCTCCTCTCTAGTGTTTTTATCTAAGCGAAGGCCCAGTGACAGGAGACCCAGAGTGCTGTGACCACAACGCCGTGAATCATGCACTCTCTCTATGCAGAGGTGAGGGAAGGGACCCAGGGACAAGCTGTGAGCCTTCATTTTCCAGACATGTTGTGTAGTGACATCTGATGGTAGGCCAAGAGTAGTTTTTAAGTGGGAAAAGGTAGCTTTAGAAATGCCATGGTCAATTTTGTTTTTAAGTAATGTCTGAGCAAAACTAGAGCAAAACAAGTAAATTACTTGGCAATTACCTAAAAGAACAGAAGGTATTGGGGAACATTATGCATAATTTTATAAAGAACAAATCTTGGTAGACCAATTTTATTTTCAACTTTGATAGAATGATACGCCATATGGGCAAAAAGGAGGAAGCTTGTTCTACTTCAAATTATGTAAGATACTCGGTAGGTCTTCACTGAAGCTTCTCATTTGGCATAACCAAAAAAACCTCATATTTAAATTTTTATCTGTCAAAGCACTTGGTGAACAGGTGTTAAAAAATAGTGGCACAAAGCTGGGTAGTGGTGACTTATGCCACTAAACACAGCATCCTGTAGTGCCTTGAGGCAGGGGGATTGCTAAAAGTTTGAGGCCAGTCTGGCCTACATAGTGAGTGCCAGGCCAGCTGGGACTACATAGACTCTGTCTTAGTGTCTGAGAGAGATGGAGATGGAAAGTTGTGTAGTATTTGAAAAGAATGCCGTGACTGAACCACATGCAGTGTGAGGAAGCAGGGCTGACAGTTGTGAGAACTTCTTGTGCCAAGCTCTGTGCTGGATGTTTTACACATAACTTGTTTTCTTCTTAAACGAACATTATTCTCATCTTATACAGAAGCTAGATTCAAGATGGAGTAAGGTGGCGTTGTTAAGAATTATTTAGCAGCTGTACACTGGCTAGTTACTCTGTGTTCATTCTTTGGTAACGTCCAGCAGTAGGAATGCACTTGAGACAGTAATCTTGTTAACGTAGAGTAAGAGACATATAGAACAGCAGTGAAGCACCAATGAGCATGTCTGTTAAAACCATGCCCACTTAAAACTTTTTATGTTCACAGTGTTTTGTATGTCTGTGAGCCATGTGTGCTCCTGGTGTCTGTGGAGACCAGAGGGAGGAGCTGGAACCCCTGGGGTTAGCCAGATGGGGTGCTAGGAATCGAATCTAGGTCTTCTGGAACTGCAGAGCTGACTTTCCAGCCCCTGAGCAGATTCTTTTGCTATGAAAATTGGACTGCTTTCTATCCCCAATCCAACTCTTCCAAAGAAAAAAACAACTGATAATACATTGTTAAATCATTTTAGGTGTTTCTCTAGAGACAGAAAGAGAAATGCTGTTGTTCTGTGGGTTTGAGGAATTTGAGTAGTTTTATGCCATGTTTACTGTGCATCTTGTCTCTAAAAGCATGTCTTGCAGATGTTTTCCTGTTAGTACAGAAAAGAGACCAAAGAATCTCCCAGAACACCTGTGTAGCTTCTAAAACTAATAATTGCGTCTATTTTTGACACGTTCTAATGTGGTTTCATTTGTTCTAACAATTGAAAGAGTTTAAACTATTAACTTAGCTCTTATTTGAATTTTAAAATTCCTTTATGGTGTTAGCTTTTTGTTTTCCTCAAATGTTTTGTAATTTAGATTATATTCCCATTTTTCTGTTAATGATAAGGATTTTGAATGGCCCACAGCTTCTGGGGTGGGCTTTCATCTTAATTATTGTCAGCGGAGTGGCACAATGGTCTGAAACCAGACAGCTGGAACACGTTCTCATCCCTTATCTGCCTTCAGCTACCTCAGTTATGTTTTTATCTGAATGACATATCAAGGTTGCAGTAAGAGTTTGTTTGGGAATAAAATTCCACTCTTAAAAAGGATTTGAAAATCAATGAATTAATAAGTGGGAACCACTCCGCAAGGAACATAGATATTTCCCAGTGTGACTTTTCTAAATTTTATCACTTATAAAAGAAACCACATTTTGATCTGTAAGTTAGTTTGATATTAGATTCTAGTAACAATCCTCATGTGAAGAGCTGGAGAGATGGCTCAGTGATTAGAAGCTCTGGCTCCACAGCCTACCCCGGTGGCCCACACCTGTAATCCCAACACTCTTGCAGGCAGAGGCAGGTATATCTCTGTAAGTTCAAGGCCAGCCTGGTCTACAGTGTAGTCCAGGACAGCCAAAGCTATACAGAAAAACCCTGTCACAGAAAAAAAAAAAATAAATAAACCTCTGGCTCTTCTTCCATGGGACCCCAGGTTCACTTCCCAGCACCCACATGGAGTCTGTAACTTCAGGGGAACCAGTACCCTCTTCTGGCCTTTATGGACACCACACATATATGATACATAGACACACTCCACACATAAAATAAAATTTAAATCTAAAAAACAGGTTTTTTGTTTTCTGTTTTGTTTTGTTTTTGAGACAGGGTTTCTCTGTGTAGTTTTGGCTGTCCTGAAACTCTCTCTATAGTCCAGGCTGGCCTCAAACTCACAGAGATCCACCCGCCTCTGCCTCCCAAGTGCTGGGATTAAAGGTGTGTGCCACCACCACCCCGATAAAAATCAATTTAAAACTTCATATGGTTGTATCTTAGGACTAGGTTTAAAGTGCAAATCACTGCCATTATTCCAAGTTAAGACTTCAGATATTGGAACAGGATCTTAAGATCTTAAGATATTGGAAAGGATCTTACCTTTTTGATGTTTTTAAGTGTTTTATAATTTTTCACATAGAAATATGGTATTGGTGAGAGTGAAGCTCAAACAGCAGCAGAGAATGCTGCAGTAATGAGAAGCAGGACTGTGACCAGTGTCATCGGTGACAGGTTGCTGCTGTCAGTGTGCTCTTCTGGAAGTAGCAGAAAGGTGTTAGCTTAAGTGGACTTTCTTCCACGATGGACTCTCGAATACTGTTTTCCTGCTTCAACGCTCCTTCACTGTGGCCTCCCAGGAGGTATTCTGACAGCGCCTTTTCTGGAAGGGTATAGTATATAGCTCTCTTGAGGCCACTTGTTCAGTTTCAGCCTCCTAAAAAACCAGTAAAGGCTCTAAAGATACGTGTTAGGTACCAGACACTTGGAATGAAAGCTAGCTAGCTTCCTTGCTTGTTTCTTCCCCCTCTCTTCCTTCCCTTTCTTCTCTCCTTCCTTTATATCTACATGGTCTCGCTATGCAGCCTATCTGCCCTGGAACTCAATATGTAGACCAGGATGGTCTCAAACTTACAGAGCTCTGCCTGCCTAATGAAAGGTTTCTTTTTTTTTAAATCAGGATATTAATATCAACAAATGTCTTGATGCTATTTTGTAAGCTTCTGTTGATGAGTAAGATTAATCATTCTTCACTCTAACCTTGGCTGTTTACATCCTCACATAGTTTTATATTCCTGATCACAAACTTAAATTTTCTATTTAATCTGGTAGCCTCTAGCCAATCCTTTTGATTTGATTTTTGCCATTTCTTAGTCAACAATCTAAGCTTGTACAGTATGCTCCTACAGTATTTATTCAGATTGATGTCTGTCTTTTGAGGGTTTTTTTGTTATTGGTTTGTTTTTATAGCACCAAATGAACGTCTGGTTTTAGGTCCTTGGTCCACAGGTTGGCAGGTCCCCTCTGGGAGCAGCCCATTGCACTTTCTCCCCTTACCATCACAAGAAGCTCAGCAGCTTGGAAAATGTGCTTAGTCAAATACTATTATAAGCAGCTTTAAAAACAGCCAAGCATTTCACTCTACAGCCACCACCAGAAATCCTGGAGCTAAATAAGGAAGATTATGAAATCTTCTTTAACGACTTCAAAGAGAAGCTCCGCACTGTGGAGATAAGGGAATCCTGGCAAGATTTGCTGCAGCTGTCAGTTCCCGAAAAATTAGGAACCAAAATTTGACACTTGTAGTTGAATCATCCACCCTTCCAAGTGAGCCTCGGCAAACCTGGGATATTTTTAGATCCTTTCAAATCACATTGTGCTCTTTATCATAGCAAGGCCTGCGGGTCCTAAAATTTCCCAAGAGATAGAACAAAACAGGACCAAATAAATTTGGCTCAGCTTGCTGTAATATAATAGAAGTAGTATGTGATGGATGCAATTGTAGATTGAAAATTTTTCATCTTTTTTTCCTGGAGCATTAAAATCACTGGAGCAGCAGCTGAAACATTCATTAGAATAGTAACAGCTGTGAGGTTACAGCCTGATTCCTAATAGAAACACAGAGACTCAGATGGGTGTGGTCAACTTTCTTTCAGAAAGACATTCCTGTGGATCATTTGCTTAATGCTGCTTGATGCCAGCATATATCACATTGCTCACTGTTGTGGGTATTAATATTTATTATTGATTTATCTTTTAGTTAAGCAGTGGTTGTTCCTAAACAAGCTGTATACCCAAATCACCACACAGAGACTGGGATTTATTTAATTAACCTAGAGCACAATGCTGGGCAATAGTTATTCCGTCCTAAACCTCCAAGCCCGCATAGTTCCTACCATTCAGATTCACCCATTATACTTGCTTTTATATCTTAGGCCCAGTTAATCTCTCCAAGTGATTCCAAGACCTCTCCTGTGGATTCTCGCTTCCCCCCCCCCACCCCCCTACCAGAATATCCCACCCTATTCTCTCCATTGCACAGCATTGTGGCTGGTTGTTTTAATTGACAACACAGAAAAAACAAATGGTGGCATGTTTACACAAACTTGAGACAGGTGATGCTTAGAATAAGCATCACAATCCATTGTCTGGATTGAAACCAGATAGTGGGGGAGAGAAATCAGCATTTGAATGAACAAGGGTAAATTGTATACATTCCAAAAGAACATTATTTCCCCCTTTAAGTCCAATATAAGGCATCTTTTCTTTCAACACAATAATAATTATAAAAGTTATGAAAACTGTTAGGTAAGATTTACATGTGCAATGTCCAGTTTATGTGCATTTGGCAACTTAGAAGAAAGTATTTTATTATCTATCCTATCTTGACAAGTTTAGAGTTCTACACCTAAATTAACTTTTATCCTTTTTGGTATTACCAATATGAAAACATTTTCTTAAATTCTAAACAACTTAAGCTTAATTGTGGAACTGTAACTATTTGGTTTTCAACTCCACCAGAGACTTGAGAAGGAATAAAGTTAGTTATTAAAGTAAATAGGAAGTGCATGTTAGCAGCTTCCAAAAAATAAAAAATTGACAGAGACAGTTTGTTGCCTGAACAGTCACCCATAATTCTCTATAACATTGGAACATCATCTTCAGCCTTCTAGTTCAGTATATTTTGAGAGACACAAAAATGTGAAGCAGGAACTATTTAGGATTTGCTTACCCTATCTTGGCAGAGTTTGGCAGTCGACTTGTCCTGCATTTAAGCTTGCTCATTTTTGGCAGAATTCTGTCTGTCATGAAACCAGGGCATTTTCTTTTTGCCCAATTGGCTCATTTGGCACTTTTGAAGCCATCTCCATATGAAGGTTCTTCGATGCTCATCATCTTTGAGGTAGGCAGGTGCTGCCAGGAGATGACCTATCTCATTGTCAAAGAATCTTTAAAATAATAAAAACATTTTGAAATGCCATATTCTTTAGGTCTCTGAAGTTTTCAAGACTACCTATCTTTATATAATCGGTCTGTCTACAAAATCTTATCTATCTGTTAAACCTAGGCTGTATATTTTGTGATAAATTAGACTAGTGTCTGACATGGCTATGTGTTGATTAGCAATTAACTTGAATTACCTAATACCCTAAACAGTTTGTAATGGCAATTTAAAACTGTGGGAAGTAACTTTGAATTTGTATCAATAATACTAAAATTTACCAATGTATTAAAATACTTATTTTTGTATCAATATACAAAATCCTATATCAGAGTTAAAATTAACCTTATTTGAGAATAACAAAACGTTAAGTTGAGCAAACTCAATAATCTACCTTTTGTCTTACTATTTCTATAAGATATCCCTGTATTCCCCTTTCTTTCTTTTCAACCCCTTTTCTCCTTATCTAAGAAAGAAAGATAGAGAAAAGAAAAAGGAAAAGAGAGGAATCCCTGAGTCTAACCTTGTTTTCTCTCTGAATAAGACCATTAATAACTTATAACCATCTCCCATGACAATAAATATTCATAGCCCCAGAAAATAAAGCAAAAACATACCCAACCCTCCTTAAAGGAAATTGGACATCGTTCTCATGGATTTTTTTCTAGCTGACATTTTGGACACATAGAAATCCCATTAGGGGGTCCAATGGAATTGGGGAATATAGTTAGTTAAGCAAGCATTAACATTTGTAGTCCAGTCCTTGAATGTTGAGAAGTTTCAGGCTTAATAGAAGTCCTGTTTGGAACAGTCTAAAATGCTGGACCAATTGAGATCAGTAGCTTTCTTCAAAGCTCTCTTGGGAGCAGGCTTTGATGAGAAACAGCAATTGAAGCAGTTGAGGCAGGAACAAGCAGAATGCTGGAACATACAAGCTGCTGGAACAGATGTGTCAACATCTCAGCATGCTAGAAGGATGAATCCTTTCAGGTTTGATCCAGCGTCTCTGGTGTCTAGTCCTTTTGTTCTGCAAACATATAACTTCTCATAAGCATTGTACAGTTCTAAAATTATAAATGTATGAGATGTGCAGGATGAAACTAAACTGTAAACCAGTTTTATCTATGCCAACTAAAATAATGGCAAAATAAAATTTGAGGATATTGTAGCCTAGGATTTATTGGCCATGTATTGTTGAAGTTCTGGCTGGAGACATTTTTTATGTCTCAGTCAGTTTCAGAGATGTTACCATGTAAGGGATCAGCAATATAAGTTACCATTATTATTGAACATACAATCGTTATCATGTTGAAATCAAAACAAGGTTGTTTGTATCAGAATATCTTTTTTGGGCTCTTGGGTGCCTGTTGTATTAGGGCAAGCTGCTACCTATCTCCTGAGAGAAGGCCTTCCATTAGGGAGACAAGCTGGTTGCCTTGAGCAATAGAAAAGGCATGTTTTAAGTAAACTTTATATAAGCTCATTTTTAATTTAGAATTTAAGCATACTCTAGGCATCTTGTACCTGTGTAGAGGTTTAGGCCTAGGTTTTAAAATATGTTGTAGCTATTTTTGTCCTATCCCCTTTTTATATAGAATGGGCAGTTATGCCTTTGTAGCTAAACTTTATATAAACTCCCTTTTACCTTTAGCATTTAAGCATACCCTAGGCATCTTGTACCTGGGTTTTTACATTGGTTGTGGCTATTTTTTGGCTTGCCCCCTTTTTATACAGAATGGGCAGTTACGCCTTTATAGCCAAACTTTGTATAAACTCCCTTTTACTTTTTGCATTTAAGCATACCCTAGGCATCTTGTACCTGGGTTTTTTTCATTTGTTTTGGCTATCTTTGGCTTGCCTCCTTTTTAATATGGGATGGACAGTTCTGCCTTTTAAACATATGAATTATAATTTTTTAGTTTTTAGGACTTAACTAGGCCAGCGTGTAAGGCCAGCGTGTATTTTGCCACCTATAAGCCCCCTGTGTCTTTTTGTATCAGGCATGACCAACATTTGTCCCCCGTGAAAATGTCTCACGTTCGAAAGGATAAGCCAGCTTCCAGAGCAGTGTGACACCTTAATTTAGTCAGCATTTGAAAGTTGTTTGACATGGGAGGCATGCAGTTTGCATGTTTGTCTCCCAGCCTAATTTTGAGTCCTTACATTGACTAACAGAACATATTTCTTAAGCCAAAATGCCCTTTGGCACCAGTTCTCCTGTGGAAGTCCCACTTTCTGAGATTGGCTGGCCTTTTTAGAGCAGTGTGACATCATTTCTGTTTACATAAACCTAAAATTGATGTAAATCCAGTCTTTAGAACAGTAAGGACATAACTTCTATTATTAAGAAAAAAGAACTTACATGGTAACCTTAAGGAAAATTTCGTCATTTTGAATCTTAGACTCTGTCTGCAAGTGGCTAAACAGCAGGAGTTGCCATCCTGGCTTTTATTATGTAAATTAGACTGATCTGCTTGTGTCTTTTAACTTTGTGTTGGGATTAAAGGCATGTGCCTTCACCAACTTCTTCAGATTTTTTTTTTTTTTTCAAATCAATATCATTATAACTCAAGCCTTTAAATGAAAATCAAGCAAACTTAAAGTTTTGGATCAGTTGTGCCAATTTAGGTTGTAACAAGCAAAGCCCAGTTGGTTAATTTTTTTGGATATTTAGTTGTTACAGTGAATTGGCAGACCCTTCCCAGAAAGAGCTGACATGTATTTTGCAGCCAGAGAGCTTTGAATTTTAGCTGTTATTAATCTAAGTTTTATTAGGAAGAGTGCCCTTTCTGTTGTCTGTAACTTAGTAGTCCATCCCTTGGCTTTTTCCCCATTTTCTCCTTGAACTTTCTTGGAGAAGGCATGGAGAAGAGCCATCACTATTAAACATATTGCAACCAGATCCGTGATTATGACAAGCTAAAACAAAGCCAAAAGGAATTAAAACACCCTCTGCCATAGCATTTTTTATTTTAGATGCAGTTTTAGGCCATGCTCCATCTAGAGATCTGTCTGCCTCCAGTTCCTTTCTTTCCAGCCATGGCTGCTGAGCTGAGCCAGCCACGGTATAAGGAGCCATGCTTGTGTACCCCTCCAGCTAGACTGTAGTGGCAGCCAGTTTTGTTATGTTAAGTCTTGGTTCTGATTAAAGTAGGCTGTCTTTTGCTCCTGGGCCTGTTTAAGAGTCTCTCTTAAAGAGACAGTAATTGACCTGAGAGTTTTTAGGTTTTGAGTTTGGGTTGTATTACTGGGAGCTTATTCCCCCCTCCAAATTATGATAAAATTATGATTTAAAGTATGTGGATACTTAGATTAGTTGGGTGCCATATTTTATGGGTTAGAGGGGAACCATTTGTTGTAGAATATTAATATTTACTATTGGTTTATCTTTTAGTTAAGCAGTGGTTATTCCTAAACAAGCCGTATACCCAAATCACCACACAGAGACTGGGATTTATTTAATTAACTTAGAGCACAATGTTGGGCAATAGTTATTCCATCCTAAACCTCCAAGCCTGCATAGTTTCCTACCATTCAGATTCACCCATTATACTTGCTTTTAGTCTATCTTAGGCCCGGTTCATCTCTCCATGTGATTCCAAGGCCTCTCCTGTGGATTCTCTGCTTCCTCCCTCCTTTAGCTTCCTCCTCTTCTCCTCTCCCCCACACCGCTACCAGGATATCCCACCCTATTCTCTCCATTGCTCAGCATTGGATTGACAATACAGAGAAAATGGTGGCATGTTTACACAAACTTGAGACAGGTGATGCTTAGAATAAACATCACAATGCAATGTCAGATAGTGGGAGAGAGAAATCCGCATTTGAATGAACAAGGGTAACTTGTGTACATTCCACAGGAACATTATAGCAACAGCTCACCAACATTAACTAGCCACTACCGTGTGCACCTAGTTACATTGTTCACACTTGCCTGCTGAGACTTTATAATCTAAAGTTAAAAATGTAATACTAACAGGCTGGGAAAGGTTGGGACAGTATTTGTGTATGTGTTTATGTCACAGTAGTTATGTTGGCTGTTGTGAACAGATGGCCATTTTAGCAGAAAACAAAGGTTGCTTTGAAACATTTTCTTTTTGCTTAGAACAGGTAGCATTGCTGCACGCGAATTTAAGAAACCAAGTAAGAATTTAGACAGAGTAGGAGACACTGACCAATGGGGGATGCAGCCACATTGTTCGTTCATGGTGGCGTCCTATCTCCTAACTCCTTAGCTCTCTCAAGCCTACTTCTATAAACTTCCAAGACAATTGATAAAGATATGATTTAACTACAACATGGAAAAAAAAAGCACGGTTGCTGGACTAATAGGATTAAAAACAAAAAGTACTCATTCTGGCCCAGTTGTTCTAAGAAGAAACTTGAGAGTTTGGTGGAATTACTAATTTCTCTCTTAAAATATGCAAGGCTCTTTATAGTCTTGAGCAGCCAAAAGTACTCTCTGTGTAATTGTCTTATGAAAGCCTTCAAGGTAATTAGTTGGAATATAATTTTTCATGCTAGATATTGAAGCAGAAAATTTGTAGCAGGGGAAGATTCTTGTTTTCGTGTAAGTGTTTAGAGTGAGGTTGAAAATTCAGTAGCTCTTTTGTAGTTCCCAATAAGCTTGAAAGGTGTCAGGAATAAGCTAGCCCAGATTCTCATTATTACTGTGAAAGGTTAAGAACACATCGAGTAGATAAAAGGAGAAAGAACATTTGCCAAATTTTATTTCAATCACAAAGAAGCTGAGTCTGTAATATTGTTTCTAAAGGCAGAGCTATTGCTGCAGATCATTAATCCATTACCCACACCCAATGCATGCAGATAGATTAGAGCACCACATAATAGAGTTCCTTTAGCACCTTCAGGCTAAACCATAAAACATTAACTCTTCTGACCTACGCATTGAGAATGAGGGCTGATCTTTCAGAAATGACAACCTTGGATTCCATATGTATATCAGTACACATGATTGGTGATACCTGCTGAAATGCACTTTTCTGGCCAGTCGCAAGCTTTGTATTTCACTGTAATGATGGCACATTTGTTTGAGTGACCTATTACAGTGCATAATGGGCAATTTTTATCTTAATCTTGCACAGATTTATTGCTTATATCCTATTCCTTTTTTTTTCTTCCTTTAAAATGATCACTTGTGCTAGGTGGTGGCGCATGCCTTTAATCCCAGCACTCAAGGAGGCAGATGGATTTCTGAGAATTCATGGCCGGCCTGGTCTACAAAGTGAGTTCTAGGACAGCCAAAGCTACACAGAGAAACCCTGTCTTGAAAACACCAAAAATAAAATAAATGATTACTTGTTTTTTTCTTGTAAAGACAGGATTTCTTATAGTTTAGACTGACCTTGACTCTTCACGTAGTCAAAAAGAACCTTGAACTTTTATCCTGCCTCCATCTTCCAAGTGCTGTGAATTGCAGGAGTATACCACCACATCTGCCTTAGTTGTTGCTCTGTTGCTGTAAAGAGACAGCATGACCATGACAACTCTTACAAAGGAAAGCATTTAACTGGGAGCATGCTTACAGTTTCAGAGGCTTCATCCATTATCATCATGGCAGGGAACATGGTGCTGGAGAAGTAGTTGAGAACTTCATCCTGATCTGTAGGCAGAAAGAGGGGCAGGGAAAGAGAGGGAGAGAGAGAAATTGGGGTTTCCCAGTGACATACTTCTTCCAATAAGGCCACACCTGCTAATCTTTATAATCCTTTCAAATTGTACCACTCCTCAGTGGACTAAACATTCAAATATAGGAGCCTGTGGGAGCCATTCTTAAACTACTACACCATCCAGTTTTTATGCCGTTCTGGGCACCAGCCTGGTGTTCCATGCATGCTAGGCAAGCACCCTACCCGTTGAGCTATATCCATAGTGTCTCTTTTTATGTTTTGCTTTGCTGTATTTTGTTTTGAGATGGTATTCATGTAGCTCAGGCTGGCTTCCAATTCAGACTGTCTTCCTCAGCCTACTGAATACCAGGATTACAGATATATATCACCATGCTTGTATTATGCCCCTCACCCACAGCTTGATTTAGCTAGCTTACCAATTCCTCCAGCTTCTTCCTCCATGTGCCCTCCACATATCAGTCTTGTGCCCTCGCAGCTCACATTATCACCCTAGTATTACTCCCCATGCTCTCACTAACCTTCACCATGCTTACTACTAGTCTGTGTCCATGTCATTTCAGCCCTTAGTTCTATCCATCATTCTCAATCCTTGTAATTCAGCCTGCTGATCTTACATCCATAAATACTCCCAGCACCCTAGGATGTAACCTCTGCACAGTTCCCTAGTCTACTCGTTTCCCTGCATCTCTGGACCCTCTGCTGTGCCTCGTCACTACTGAGCCATCCCGCCAGGCCCCACTCTCACTCCTCTGAACCAGAAAAGGGAGGGTAGTTCTTACGCTGACCTTCTCACGAGTGCACGGTGGAGCCTATCAGGCTTCCTATGTGAGCATACCATTGCTGTGGGAGCTAACAGAGTATGTGCTTGCTTTTGCTTGTGTTTTAGAATTTGTGGTATACTACACTGCTAATTTTTATTTCTGGTATGGTAAATATCACTAGTTGGAACTACATAAAACCTTGAGATCTTTGACAACTTTAAGGGGCTCACTGGGCAAGGTAGTGCACTTCTGTAATCTCAGCTCTTGGAATAGTAAGACAAGGGGATGGTGAGTTCACGGCCAGCCTGGGCCAAATCAAAAAGTTTACATAAAGGGTTCAGAAAATTTGAGAACCACTGTTACAGAATCAGAAGCAAAACACAGCAGGCCAGTGAGAAAGTGAAGCAGAGGCAAGCATGTTGTTCCACAAGATCCCTGCAGGCGCTTGAGAAATGACGAAAAGCCAACCTCCCTATAAAGAAGTATGGGCTAAAGAGAACGCCTGGTACACTTTTTAGCTAGATTGTAAAAGTATTATAAATAGCCTTCTGAAGAGCAGTTTGGCAGAATATCAGAAATGCAAGTTCCTTTTGACCATTTCTGGAAAAATATCCTACAGAAATTATGAAGTGTATATTTAAGGCCAGCATGGTGACACAAAGCTATAATCCCAGTACCTAGGAGGCAGGAAGATCTGAAATTGGAGGCCAGCCTATGTAGCAAGATCCTTATCTCAAAAAAAAATGTTTGACAAATCAATGCATATGTATTGTTTGTATATTACTTAAAAGCCCCCAAATAACCTAAAGTCCAAGTAGTAATTAGAAGGAATGTCCAATGAATGAGAACATTGCTAATGTGTTTCTTTCTCCTTAATGAGCCAGGAGCAGAAGGGTACACTTAGATGCTTCGATGGCCACCTATTGCTCCTTTGTGTAGAACTGTGACTCATGTGACCCTGACCATACCCTTCCCCTAGGCAGAATGTACAGTGAGTGCCAAATAATAACCAGTTCTCACAGGGTACGGGGAGAACTGTGGGCTTGTTCTTCCTCCAAAAGCATTTCTAACTGTCAGCTTTTAAAATAGTTGTGGAGCACAGCAAGATAGAGAAGGGAAATTGGCCTAGATGTTACACAGGACAGCAGATGGGCAGGGCTGGTTTCATTTTGGGCTCTTTGCCCAGGACACTTTTAATAGAATGTATAGGTACTCTAGGGATTCTGAGTCTGTGGTTATATGAGGCTTATACATTTATTCTTTAAAAGGAAAATTAGCAAGTTATTAGAGTCTAGGTACTTCAGTATTGCCCAGATTTTTCAAGTAGCTTTTGTAGCCTAGCCATTGAAAAGTTGCTGTGTAGGGGCTTGATTCCTGAGTAGCAAGACTAACTTAATTATAGAGAAATTCTTGGAGAACCAGGCATGGTGGCACATGTTGTAATCCTAGCCTTCAGAAGTGGAGGCAAGAAGATCCATTCAAGGCTGCCTTTTGAATTGGAGGCCAGCCTGGCTGCAAGGGACACTGAGACAATCAGTCCCTCTCTATTCCCATCCAATATATCATTAAACCCCATGTGTTGTCGCGTGCCTGCATTACCAGCACAAGGAGGCCAAGGCCAAGGGTCATATTCAGACTGCATAGGAAGACCCTGTCTCAAAAATCCACAAAGAACAGAGTGCAGGGAATCTTATGAAAGAATGGGGGGTTAGTAAGACCTAGAGAGAACAGGAGTGCCACAAGAACCAAATATATCTGGGCACAGGGGTCTTTTCTGAGACTGTATCTCCAACCAAGGACTATGCATGGATATAACTTAGAACCCCTGCTCAGACATAGCCCATGGCAGCTCAGCAACATTGCAGCCAGTCCTGATGAGACCTAATAAACTAGGGTTGGATGAAAGGGGAGGAAAACCTCCCCTATCAGTGGACTTAGAGAGGTACAGGGAGGAGATGAGGGAGGGAGGGTGAGATTGGGAGGGAATGAAGGAGGGGGCTACAGCTGGGATGCAAAGTAAATAACCTGTAATTTATATATAAAAGAATACTACAGCGAAAAAAAATCTACAAAGAAAAAAAAGGAAAAGTATTTTTCAACTTTGTTTCTCTAGAGCTTGTTTTCTGAAACTGTGGATAGCAAGTTCATGGGATGATATAACAGAATTTTGGAGTCATAAAAAAATTGGCAGCAGTAAAAGGTTTTTTACTATGCACTAACCAAAAATTAATTCAAAATCAAATATGTGCAAACATGTAATGACTCTGCAGTATTTCTGTCAGTGGTAACTCTTGTTGTAACGCAGGACCTCTCTGCAACCGTTTTGAACACACACGAACACAAATAGCACTGCATATGCCATCACACTATGCTCACATTTAACACCATTGGTCTATTACGAGTTGTAATGTTTCTACTGTCCATACAGTATTTTCTGCTGTTACAGAAACACAGCGGTCTGCTTATAGAAAACAAAGACTTCATATTTCTACTGTCAGTCTTCAGTGTGTACCAAATTAGTTTATCTTTGGACTGGTTTGTGTTACAGTGTTTGAGGGGCATGCTGGTAATCCCAGCACTCAGGAGGCCGAGGCAGATGGAGCTCTGTGAATTCAAAGCCAGCCTGGTCTACAGAGTCCAGGACAGCCAAGGCTACACAGAGAAATCCTGTCTTGAAAAACAAAAACAAGAAATGGTTGTGAGTTGCTGTCTTGAATTTCACTGAAAAATATTGTTAAATTAACTTTAACCTAGGATTAAGACAAAATTTACAACAATTTTGAGATGCCCATAAACATACTGCTACCATTTTGACCTGTGTGTGATGTGAAGCAGCATTTTCAACACTAATGATAATTAAGTCAAAATATTGTAGGGCTGGAGAGATGGCAAAACAGTTAAGAATACTAGTTGTTCTCACAAAGGACCCAGGTTCAAGTATAATTCCCTCTTCTGGCCTCAGCAGCAGCAGGCACACACATGGTACACAGACATATATATATGTATATGTGTGTGTGTGTATATATATATGCAACACACACATAAAATAATATAATAATGTATTTATTAAATATGTAATATATATAAATGTATATATATGCAACATACACATAAAATAAAAAATTTAAAAATCAAATATTTAAGTGGGGCATGGTGACACACCATACACCTTTAATCTCAGCACTCAGGAGGCAAAGGCAGGCAGATTTCTAGTTTGAGATCAGCCTGGTCTACAAGGCAAGTTCCAGGCCAGCCAGGGCTACACAGAGAAACCTTATCTCAAAAAAAAATCATTAAGAATAAATAAATAAATGAAATATTAAAAAAACCAAAATATTAATCAGTTTTGAGAACTATTGAAGGTACTCTGCATCCGGTAGTGTCAAATATTCAATTGAGATCTGACTCCTTTTTTTCTTTCTTCTTTCTTTCCTTTTTTTATTTTTTGGGTTTTTGAGACAGGGTTTTTTTGTGTAGCCCTGGCCGTCCTGGAATTCACTCTGTAGACCAGGCTGGCCTCGAACTCACAGAGATTCACCTACCTCTGCCTCCCTGAGTGCTGGAATTACAGGCACGTGCCACCAATGCTTGGCCGAGATCTAATCCTTTATGTAAAAAGCATGTCTTTCTTATCAACGACAAACAAAGGAGCTTAGAAGGAGAGTCCTCACTGGCATAGTATCCTTGAACCTCACCGTTCTCTCGTTTCTAAGATTTCAGTCGGTATTATGTTCATTACTTTATTAGTGTGTTATTCCTTATTAAGCTTCTCACCTTAAAACAAATAGAAGCACTGTACAGCTGGGTGTCATGGTACATGCCCTTAATCCTAGCACTAAGGAGACAGAGGCAGAAAGCTCTCTGTAAAGTCAAGGTCAGCCTGGTCTATGTCACAAGCTCAGGACAGTAAAGACTGCATAGTGAGACCCTGTGCCCGAAAAAATCAAGAAACAAAACAAAGAGAAGCACTGTGTATTCATGATGGTTGCTAATGAACTGTCTGATGTTGGGTAGTACAGGAGGAGCTTGCTGTTATATGGAAGTGGTATGCTTATGGCAGCCAGGGTCCTTACCATAGAATCATTATCTATTTAATAAAACTCTACATGGCAGAAAAATTACATAGTAAGAAAAGAAGAAATGGAGTGTGGAAGTATTTCTTTCTAGTGGTTTTTCATTAGCCCCTAGCCTTTGTTTCTCACAGTAAGCAGTACTTTTGTGAAGCCAGTGTCTCAGGACTCATGCCCAGCCTGTTTCTGCTTCCTAGAATGCTAGTCTTTGCTTCTTTCTTCTCCCTTTCACATACTCCAATGTCTTCACTTTTGTCATGAAGGTAACTAATTCCAAGAAGCTTCCTATGTGTTCCCTCCTGTAACCCCAGTCACTATTTCCTATCTTCACCCCAACACAAATTAAGCTACTACCTGCTCTCAGGGTGCCTTCAGTTCCTTATAATATTCACCAGTGTTGTAAATCTAGATGGTTTCTTTTTTTTTTTTTTTTCTAGATGGTTTCTTTAAGCTTGATGAGTGGAGTAGGAGCATCTGCCACAGTGCCTAGCATGTGATATGTGATAAGTAATGTTTATCATATGAATTTCCTGAAATATTTCCTTTCACTTGGCTTTCCAGACTCTAGTCGGTATTAATGATGGCTCTTTAATTAGTGTAGTGTTGCCGTTGCTTGGCTATTACACAGAGGTAAGTGGCTGAATTAAATGAGGTCCTGCTAACCTTCAGTATTCTTAATTTCTTACATTTTAGGATGAGTTCCTACCCCATGCATTAAATGCTTCCTAGGAAAACAGCCACAGTCTGTTTCTCAGGTGACAGATACTCATTGTTGCTGACTCCGGTTGTCTGTATTGAGCCCAGTGAATCAAGTGCATGTCTAGCAGAACACAGTCATTCATGAGACTCCATGATGAAGCTGGTCGTGGTAGCACACATTTGTGATCCCAGCACTCAGGAAGCAGAGGCAGACAGATCTCTGTGAGTTTGAGGTCAGCCTGGTCTACAAAGCAAGTCCAGGACAGCCAGGGCTACACAGTGAAACCCTATCTTAAAAAAAAAAAAAAAAAAAAAGGCTCCATGACAGGACTAAGGGCAGATATACTCACTGCCTCTTCCTCCTTCTTTAGACCTTTGTACTGTTTGGGGGTTGGATTTCTTTCTTTCCTTCTCTTTCTTTTTTTCTTCCTTTCTTTCTTGCTTTCTTTTTTCATTTATTTGTGAAGAGCTTTTATGAAAGGATTAGAATACTTGGGTAAGTTAAAAATGAATATATATATATTTATATATATTATATATATATATATATATTTTATTAAGAAGTGAGTCTTAACGCTGGAGAGATGGCTCAGTGATAAGAGCACTTTGTGCTCTTCCAGAAGAACCAGGTTCATAGCTGGATACGGCGGCACATGCCTGGCCAGCCTGGTCTACATAGCCAGTTCTAAGACAGCTAGGGCTGGATAGAGACCTTATCTGATAAAAACAAATAAGAGCCAGGTTGGTTCACAGCCCCAGTGTGGCTCGCAGCACAGCAAGCATCCTGACTCCGGTTCCTAGGAGTCTGACACCTCTCCGACGTGTGTCTCCTGTGTGCATATGGTGCACACACACCAAGTGCATGAATGTTACCAGTCGGTCTTTACTAGTTTTCTAAGAAAACTGGGCTAGTGTGTGTTCTGATGTGTGGCCTGCTAGATAGAGAGGAAAAGCTTTCTAATACAATGAGTTTATTTATAATGCTTGGGCACTTTTTTTTAGTTCAAGCGCTACGTCAGTAAACTTCGAAGCAAGAGTACAGTTTTCAAAAAGAAGCATCAGATAATAGCTGAGTTTAAGGCTGAATTCGGCCTCTTGCAGAGGACAGAAGAACTTCTGAAGCAACGTCAGGAGACCATCCAGCATCAACTGGTAATACAGCTTTATCACAGCTGCTAAAAATACAAATGTCAGAGGCTTATGGCTTGTAGCTGAGGTCATTGTTTTTACTGGAAAATCGTCCAATTATTAATTTTCTTTGATTAATTACAGAGATGTCATATAAGCTGATTCATTTATTTTTTTTAATGCAGCAGTAAGCACTGCCTTTTAAAAATATGTGTGCCTACTTTGCAGTTATTAATAGAAGTTGGAAGTCCAAGCAGGTTTTTCTTTTGGTTAGCTAGTTAATAAGAGTAAAATTATCATTCCAAGCAAGTGATTGTAAGACATTTCTTTTTCATGGCTTACACACGCACTTCCAAGGAGCTTTGGAAAGATGCTGTGTGGAAGTTTGCCTGCAGGCTTGTTCCGTGTGCTTGTGCTTGACTTGGCAGGTAAACGTTGAAGCTCTGCTGAGCTTCAATGTGCCGGCTGCCGGCAGTGCCCCTGGTGTGACGTTTTCCCTCCTCCTCCCCATCAGGACGCTGCAGTGAACAGGCAGTCCTGGTTGAGGCCAAGGGCATTTCACATTTGCCTGGCAATATGAACTTTTCAGTTTCCTGATGATGAATAGTCTATTTCTGGAGAAATTTAAGACTAAATTTACTGTGAACCAAACATGGATCCTGACAACACTGGTTTTAAACTTGATAGTGGTAACTGCATTATTGTTCAGATTATTTTCTAATTTCCTCTTGATTCCCTTAGCCTTGACTTAAAAGCAAACATAGGGATTTCTCAAGCTCCTTTAGTGCTGCAGTAATCAGTCTGTCTCTGCCCTTTTACCTGGACTCCAGTTACGTCTGTGTTAGCCTTACTCACCATTCCCCGTGCTCCTTTTTTATTGTTACTACATTACTTGTTTGTTGACTGTGTGTGTCCATATGCGTGTGTGGTGGCATGTGTGGATATCAGAGGGCACCTTTTAGGAGTCTCTTCCCTCTTTCCACTCTGTGGGTCCCAGGGATCAGACTCATGTCCCATATTTTTTTTTTATTGGTTATGCTTCATTTTTTCTTTTTTCATTCCATATTATTATTTCTCATAGTGGTTCATTTGGGTTGTTTTATTGTTTTTTGTTTGGTTTGGTTTGGTTTGGTTTTTCCGAGACAGGGTTTCTCTGTATGGTCCTGGCAGACCAGGCTGGCCTCAAACTCACAGAGATCCGCCTGCCTCTGCCTCCTGAGTGCTGGGATTACAGGTGTGCTCCACTGTGCCCAGCTAGCTTCTAGTTCATTAATCTTGTATGTATGTGTGTCTGTGTTTATGTATGTGTGCCTAGTTTGCTGTTTAGTCCATTTATTGAGTTCTTAATCTCAGTTATTTTATTTTTCCATCTTAGAATTTCAGGTTTATTCTATCTTATAGATCCTGCTTGTTGGTTTTAAAGTTCCTGTCATTAACTTTATACCGACATCCATTTCTCTTGTATATTTTTCTTGTTTTTTAGTGGTTGGTCCTGTGTGTGTATGTATATATATATATATATATATTTTTTTTTTTTAACTGAATGTCAGACATCACATGTGGTTAAATTTTCATGGCCCTGGCTATATTAATTTTCCTTCCAAATGATTATTTATTTATTTATTTGGTTTTTAGAGACAGGGTTTCTCTGTGTAGCCTTGGCTGTCTTGGGCTCACTTTGTAGACCAGGCTGGCGTTGAATGCATGGAGATCTACCTGCCTCTGTCTCCCAGAATGTTGGGATTATAGGCATGCTCCACCATGCCTGGCTGGATTTAATTTCTTTCTTGAAGATCACTTTAATCCAATAGAGGGGTAATGTTAGAGCTGATATATTTCTAGTTTTCACCTACTCAAAAAGATACAGTCCTTATAGCACTAGCATAGACTTTATTCCTCAGAATTGGTTGTTACTGTTGGGCCTGGGTCTGGCTGTTAGGTTATATCTATACTTCTAAGATGCAGCCCTCTGTGCTAGCTGGAAACCAGGGCATTTACCAGGGCTGCTATGTGTTGACAAGTCTTGAATCACTATCCCTGTCTCTCTAATACTGTGAAAATGCTAAAATCTGTGTATATCTCTTAAGCAATCATATCCCAGTTTCTGAGTATCTTCCTTTGCTGTGCACAGCTTGGGATTTTGATTATCCCTACAGAGGAAACTGCATACAAATTGTGTGCTAATACTCTGTGATTTCCTCCCCTCTGTTATGTCCATTCTATGTCCTGTTTTCTTTTTATGTCCTGTTGGCAGCACAGAAATCCAACCATTTGGAATATTCTTCAATGATATTTTTTTATTCTTCTTTGAGATAGGGTCTTACTGTGTAGTCTAGGCTACCTTGAAACTCACTATGTTGTCCAAGCTGGCTTTGAACTCCTCATCTTCCTGCCTCAGTCTTCTGGGTTCTGGAATTATAGTCATGTGCCACCATGCCTGGCTTTCAATAGGTTTTTGTTTTGTTTTGGTTTTGGTTTTTCGACACAGTGTTTCTCTGTGTAGTCCTGTCTATCCTGGAACTCCTCTGTAGACCAGGCTGGCCTTGAAATCACAGATATCCACCTGTCTCTGCCTCCTGAATGCTGGAATTAAAGGTGAGCGCCACCATGCTTGGCTTGCGTCTTCTTATTACTCAACCTTTTAGCAGCATTTAACACAACTGACCCTTTCTTCTTCCCTGTAACATTTTTCTACAGGCATTAGGGAGATAGTTTGGTCAGGAAAGAGCTTGCCATGTAGGCATGAGAACCTGAGTTCAATCCTTAGCACCATGTAAAAGTCAAGTCCATCAATGCAAGCGTATAATCCTGGCACCAGAGAGCCAGAGATAAGACGATTGCTGGGGCTTACTGACAAGTCAGTCTAGCCAAGTCTCTGAGCTCCATGTTCAGTTACACTGTCTCGAAAAAATAGGGTGGAGGGGACTGGAGAGATGGTTCAGAGGTTAACACTGACCATTCTTCCAAAAGTCCCTAGTTTGATTCCCAGCAACCACATGATGGCTTATAACCATCTATAATGAGATCTAGTGCCCTCTTCTGGCCTTCAGGCACATATGCAGGCTGTATAAATAATAAATAAATAAATCTAAAAAATAAAAAAAAAAAATACGTTGGAGAGCAATTGAGAAGGGCACCTGGAATCAACCTCTGGCTTCCACATATATGCAAACTCTCACACATGTGCATGCACACACACATTTTTCCACTTGTGTCCAGGATGTTACACTCTCATGTTTTTCCTGCAGACTGACATTTCTGCTCCATTTCTGGGCTCCCACTTCTGTACTTCCATCAGAGCTTTGCTCAGATGTCTATACTTTTTGTAACAACCTTATGGTTTAAGTTTCCACTCTCTTCTCACCTTGAATGTATTCTACTTATTTATTTTTTTTATCGTGTGTTTTTCCACTATAAATAAGCTTTTTTTTTTTTAAGTATAACTTCCATTTTATTTGTCCAGAGTAATTTTTCTCTGTCCTTCTGTCATCAATGCCTTTGTCTTTACATGGGCTTTGGTGGAGGTCGTGGTGCAGCACGTGGTCTAAATCGTGGTGGGGGTGTTCGGTCCTTCCGGGCCTCACGAGATCAATTCCTAACCACCTTGCTGTGAATGGCGCAGCTCACGCAGTAATGCAGCTTGACACAGAGTTTGGGAAGCACATAAGTGTCAAAGACACTTGCTTCGGATATGTCCCTCACAGCAGCGGCCTCTACGATGTTCTGAATGACGAACTTCTTAATGGTCTTGTCCTTGGGTACACTGCAGGCACAGTTTGCAGCGGGCACAGTTTGTGCAGCGGGCACAGTTTGTGCAGCGAATTGGCTACGCATGGCCATTTTTACGCATGGCTCGAAAGTTGTTGCTTCTTTTTTGGTCATCTTGGAGTCGAGACCAGAGAGAGGTAGAAATGAGCTTTTTGAGGCTCACCCCCTTTTTGCTCATGGCTCTATACTGGTAACTAGAGCTGTGCTCAAAAAAGCTAGTATATAAGAAGGACCAAGTGAGTGAATGGAAACAACTTGTCACTTATGAATGCATGCATGCCAAATATTCATTGGGTACATCATGTGTTTTAGGTTCTATGCTAAGTATACAACATTACTTGAGAATCTGAAATTAGATATACTTCCTATACATCTGAAGATAGCATGGCAACTTTTGAGTGTAGGTTTATAGTGTATAAAGACGTGTTCTTGGAGGAAGTAATAATTAAAGTGAGTGAGATTGTTAGGATTTTAAACAAATGTATATTATTCATAACTTTTCATTAGAAATAGGAAATACTTTTTTTGGGGAAAAAGATGTCAGCTCTCACGGCCCTTTCATTTCTTATAGCGAACTATTGAAGAGAAGAAGGGTATATCTGGATACAGTTACACCCAAGAAGAGCTGGAAAGAGTGTCAGCCCTGAAGAGTGAGGTTGATGAGATGAAAGGCCGAACCCTGGACGATATGTCTGAAATGGTGACGCCACCTTCTGTCCTGCTCACTTCGTTGACTTATGTGGTTACAAGGCAGTTCTTTGGTGTTGAGGCTTCAGTTAAACACTTAAATATTAAGCTCTATGCATTGGTTACCTTTACTCTTTTGCCACATGCTTGCATGGTTCTAGGAGTTGACCTAAGTAGGACAGCGAGGCAATGAAGAAAGGACAGACACATAGGCATGGGTACAGAAAAGCTGGGGTCTGTGGTCTGGGCTCTGAGAAACTGCAGCCCCACAGCACGCTTAGCTGTTTATCGTGCACAGAGGAACAAGAAGGCCAGGTTAGCTCATCCTCATAGGAGCAGTCTCTGTGGAGAGCAGGAGAAAGCTATGGTGGACATTTTCTGCACATGCTGTCAACTTTCACACTCAGACCAGAGAAAAGATTTGCCTGATAAAGGCTTTGCCACTCCCTCGGGACTCGGGCGTTGGTGCTTGACATGGCCACTCATGTCAACAACAACACACATTCACTCAAGACTTCACTTTCTCCCTACATTCTTTCATCTATGTGGGCTTTTTTAAAATTAATCTCTTGAATTTTTCCATCATAATATGATTGTTCAACTTTAAACAGTATACTCTGTGTCTTAATATAACATTAAAGAAATGTTTATGGTAAAAATAAGTACTAGAATTATTTCATCTTTGTATATGTTCTTGATATTCCAGATACAGTGCTGCTGTTACTTAAATGCACTGGGACATTTTCATCAGGCATCATATTAAAATATTTTCTTGTTTGTTGGTAAATAGTTGCTTCCCCAAAGACTACCCCGTGTACATCCTAGAACTTTCTAGATTTTGCCCACATCTAAATACTAACCCTAAAAATGATTAGTATTTAGTATAGAGGAGGCCTCCAGGACCTCTATTCTGTCAGGGCAGTCATATTAAGTATACATATTTGTGTGTATTTTACATGACCTCCTGAGTTACGTATGTCTTACAGACAATAATGTTATAATGGTATACAAGTAACTTGTTGCTTTATGCATTAAGTCTGTATTATAGACATTTCCTCTTTTTGCAATCGTGATAATTGACATTTGGAACCAACAAGTGGTGTTTCACCTTGCTAAGAAATTAACATTGACTAGCCAGGCTTAATGGCACAAACCTTTACTCCCAGTACTTGGGAGACAGATCTCTGTGAGTTCGAGGCCAGCCTGGTGTACATAGTGAGTTCCAGGACAGCCAGAACTACATAGTGAGATCCTGTCTCCCCATAAACAAAAACAACAACAACAACAAAAAAAAAAAAAGAAAGAAAGAAAAGAGAAATTAACATCCACTAAATCCCTTCCCTATTATTTGGCACTGAAGTAATTTATGGGTTTTATTTTTTAAGTCTTTATTTAACTATATATGTATCATATCTTTTCATTTTTTTAGATGTCATTTTTTTTTTTTTTTTTTTTGCTTTGAATGACAGGTAAAAAAACTGAATTCCCTGGTATCGGAAAAGAAGTCAGCTCTAGCTCCAGTTATAAAAGAACTACGACAGTTGCGTCAGAAATGTCAAGTAAGTTTGGCTTTGATACCTTTAGCTCTGTCTTACTCAGATGTACTAGGTGGACTCTTAAGTGTTTAGCTTGGGAGATAATGTAAACGAAATTATTGTCACCGTATTGAGGTGCCATAGGCCAGTGATGATGTGGCCCACAAAGGTTTTGTTGAGTTGATGCTGCTTATTTTGTCATAAGTTAGCAAGGAGTGGGGAGTAGGAAGTCAAACTGAAATACAAAATGCAGCCAGGTGAAATTTTCAAAAATCATTTACACTTGAAAGCTGTAAATATCGAACCCTATTCTTCTGTGGCCAGGTAATGGCTGAGTATCAGAGCACTAGCAAATCAGCCTTAGATGGACGAGCTTACTTTTCTGACAGGCATAACAGGCACTGCAGTAGGATAAGCACAAGGGCCATTACTTGGGAGCTTATTCTAAGCACTGCTCTGAAGATGAACTGTCAGAAGGTAAGTGCTCTCCACAGCAGGGTCCAGCGGCCTCTACCATTTGGCATCAGCAGCTGCTACTTCAACATTCTCTGGAGTAATCGTAAGTTTAAGTGTGAGCCATCTCACATGTGCCTGCGGATGGAACTAGAAAACTACTTCTACATGAAAACCATCTGTCAGAGTTAGCCCCAGAGTGGAAAATCACATACACTTTGAAAACAGTCAGACATAATTTTCTTTTTGTAGAAAATGCCGTGCAGTCTGAGATAGGTTTGGTAGTTTATGCAGATAGACAAATGGGAGACAAAAGCAGAGATCTGATACCTTCTTCTGGCTGCCAAGGGCCCCTGAATATCTCTGTGACAGATGCTCACAGAGACATATGTATACATATAAATAAAAGTAAACCTTTTCTTAAGTCTTTGTTCTGTGGGTTGCCGTTGGATCTCCTGCCCCAACTGTGAGTGAATGATGTTACTAAGGCATTGTTTCCATGCTTCTTTACTGAGCCCAAAAGAATCTTTATTATAGAAAACAATTTCAAGGCCAGCTAAAGCTACCTGAGATCTTGTCCCAAAAATATTATTTTTCCTATCTGCTCCTTCATCACACACATGCACACATGTACTCACGCATGCACACATGTGCGCGCACACACACACACGCACACACACACGTACACACACGGAGAGAGAGAGAGAGAGAGAGAGAGAGAGAGAGAGAATAAAAGGGCCTTAAATATTTTCAGGAAATTTTGTGGGAGTTAATGAATAGATTTTAGTATTTATCTGCCTGTTTTTTTGTTTGTTTGTTTGTTTGTTGACAGGGTCTAATTATGTAGCCCTGGCTGGCCTGAAACTTACTATATAGACCAGGCTGGCTTTGAATTCCCGCCTCTGCCCCTAAGTGCTGGCATTAAGGACACATGACAAAGACCTGCTTAGTTTATTTTTTGCAGGGTGCGTGCATGCACACTAGCACCATGCGGCAGAGGTGCAGCAACTGTGGGGCCAGAAGAAGCCCCTGAGCCCTGGGTTTGGGGTCACAGATGGCTGTGAGTCGCCCATGTAGGTGCTGTGTTCTGTATTCAGGGTTTCTAGAAGAGTAGTGAGCGCTCGTAACATCAGAGCCATCTTTCCAGGCCCTAAGTAATTACCTAATGGCTGCCTTAAATTTGCTTTCTATATATATTTACTTCCTAAAAATGTAATTAATCTTATGGGCTAGATGTAGCTCAGTAACAGAGCTTGTATGTAGTATGTGAAAAGTCATGGGTAAAGTTTCCTAATATATACACATATACACACACGAAAATTACCTCAAACACACATTTTTATTGAAAGCAGACTACAGTCAATTTTTTGGTATACATTTCTTCCTTCTCTACTTTACTCATTTTTAGAAAAATCTTAAATTAGATTTTGTTGTGTGATATAATCATAAAGGTTTATTTTAATAGGTAAGTTTAGCTTATTTCTGTTTATTGACATACAAACATATTTAGTCTTAGTGGGATCATTTTATGTTTTTATTTTGATGTTAAAGCCTGTGCAGAAGCTCTGTTTTACTCTCACATTACATGTGTACAAGTGACTGTGTGTTACAGCTTGTGATTTTGTTCTAGCCTCTATGTTTCTAACTTTTTGATTAATCACCCATTCATTAGATAGTATCTATTAATTTCCACCTTGAAAAGTGAGGGCACTTGTTTGGTTTAGTGTTGTGGTCTTTTTAACTCCTTTCTGCCCACTTCCTCTGACAGTAGAGTTTTGTTTGCTGTGTTATTTTTCTTAGTGTTTGCCTGTGCCCTTTGATTGCGCTTATACTGTGGTCTACCTTTGTACCTGGAAAAGCTATCCTCTGACATTCTCCTACTCCTAGCAATTTAAAAAATAAAACAAACAAAGCAGGAAAGCCAGCATCCTGATGCTGTCTCCTGCCTTCCTTCCCTTCAAAAACGCTTCCTTCGGCATTAGGTCATGCCTACCTTACCAGAGCATGAATGTTTAGTTTTGTGCCATGACCCCACTTTACGCTTTGTTTTTAGCTCTTACATCTGTGACTACAGATCTGGTACTCATCTCCAGTCCTGTCTGTCCTTCATTGCCCTTCTTTCTGTAAGGTTTCCACTAATAGAGGCCTAAGAAATTATTCCAAAGATCAGTAGCCCCCAGTGAGTCCTCTGGCAGCCTAGAGTTTGTTCGCATACTTCCGTAACAGCTTAGTAGCCCATGCTTTCTTTCTGGAGTATTTGTACGGAGTGTAGCTCTGCAGACTGTGGGGTGAAGTGTGGTGGTAGAGTAAGGGCCAGCCTAGCTTGGTAACTGGATCATAAAAAGAGCACATACTTCCCAGTGGTTGAGTACAGGATCCACAGAATGATCAGGTTCCTTAGAAGTGTTGAAAACTTTCTGGTGAATAGAAGTTGTGTTTAATAGATAAAATCTCCAGAAACCTTTCTAGGTGGAAAGAGTTCTGCAGGTGGGTCTTGGTCACAGTTGCTCAACACTATGGTGTGCTTAATGTCATGAATTACACACTTAAATTTGGAAAAATGAGGCAAGATCACACCATATGCTGCACCCTTGTAATCCTAGCATTCAGGAGGCAGAGGCAGGAGATCGCTGCAAGTTTAGGCCAGCTAGTTCTATAACAGCAAGTTTCAGGCCAGCCAAGGCTACATAATGAGATCCTGTCTCCAGAGGCAAAAAAAAAAAAAAAATTGGGAATGATGGAGCCAAGTGTGGTAATACGTACATGTAAATCCTTTTGTTTAGGGCACTGGGGCTTGACAACTGTGGGTTAGAGCCCAGACTGCATCATGACATAACAGGACCCTGTCTCAAAAACAAAATAGTAAAGAAGAGCAACTTCATGGGAGGTGTGTTTTAACATGCCTAAAAACTTCCCTTGCAAAATCAAACAAAACAAAAACCTTTCCTTGTAAATTCTGTCTTCTCTTTATTTCTTCCTACCTTTATTCTTGGTGATACTGAAAAATTGGTTTGCCTGCTAGTGGAGCAGGCAAGCTAGGTTTCTTATTGCTCGAAGCATCCTTTTATTTCTTTTCACTTAGTTTTCTGTGCTCTTGTTTTGTCCTATGAATCTCAAATATAGCAGATAGCTTGGGCTTTGTGTGGCCGGTCCCATGCATTCACTCAGATTATGGGTGGATCTGGATTTTTCCTTTCGTGTATCCTATATATTATGCTGATTCTTTGCTTAATTTTTTCCTATCCACCTCCCATTCCAAGAGCTGGTTTTTCTTCCCTTATTTCCTTCCTTTATGTTCTTTTCTATATTTTCCTTTAATTATAATTTTCTCTTTTTCCACACATACGCTTTCCCCACACATATTCTTGACTCAATAAAAGACCAAGGTTAATTAACATCATTTGCCAATACATAGATTTTAGAATAATTTAAATTCCCTCAAACCTACACAGGTGTTGTTATCCTCTGTCATTTTAATTTTTTTTTCTGTCTCTGAGGGTGTCTGTCATGTGTTTCTAGTCTTCTAGTTCCTACTTTACACGGCCATGTCTGGCTTAGATTTGCCCCTTGCTCACCACTGCTCACCACTGCTCACCATTGCTGCCTGTATTTCATACCTTTCTCCCAAGCAGCCTCCCTCCCTGAAATAGTCATTTGTTCATTCGTTCATTTTTTGTTTGTATGGGGGCATATGGAAACAGAAGAGAGCATTAGATTTCCTGGAGCTCAGGTTAAAAGAGGTTGTGAGCCTCTGACATGGGTGCTGGGAACCAAACTCAGGTCCTCCGGGGGAACAGGAAGTGCTCTAACTGCTGGTCCATCTCTCCAGCCCTCAGTTGTTTTTGGTTTATTACTTTGTTTTATTTATTATGTTTGTGTGTGTGTACACTCGTGTCTGCTCTGTCATTGTGTGAAACAGCATATGAACGAGTGACTCACAACCCTCTCGGCCTCCTGAGAGCTGGGATTGCAGGCAGGTGCTGCTATCACCAGTGGAGCTTCCGTCTCTTGAATTTCTGCAACAGATGGTGGTTATTCAGTTATTTGGCCTAGTGTTTTAGAATGGGCATAAGCTAGGAGCTAGTTTTGAGCTCTCCTCTTGCGAGTTCTTGGACCAGGTAGGGGGAGAAATGTAAACCTTAAGTCAGCACTGTGGCAACCAAGCTATAGATCATGATTGCTTTCAGTTTCACAGGTCAAAAAAATCATAAAAAAGCTGTAATCAGCCAGTCATGGTGACACACTCCTTTAATCTCAGCACACAAAAGGCAGATGCAGGCAGTTCTCTGTGGATCTTGAGATCAGTCTAGTTAAACATAGTAATAAGTTTAAGTTCCAGACCGGCTAGAACTTCGTATACCCTGTTGTTTTGCTTTGCTTTGCTTTGCTTTTAAAGAAGGCTCTGTCATCACTGTAGCAAGTTCATCTTACTGAGAAGCTGTCTAAGGACACACAGCTGCTGCCCTTTCTCCCATTTATGGGACATATGATTGCTACATTCATTTATTTATTTTGTGGTGTGTGTGTGTGTGTGTGTACATGCATGGGTGTCAGAGGAAAACTTGTGGGAGTCAGTTTTTTCACACTGTGGGTCTTGGGAGTTGAACTTCTGTATCATTCAAACTTGTCAACAAGTGCTGTTAGCCACGGAGCCATCCCACAGGCTTCCCCTTTAGCTCATTTCGAGGCATAAAGCAGTCTTTAAACTGTTCTAGTTACCCATGCCATATGTAGTCCGTACAACAGAGACAGTACATACAACACATCATCCACAGCAGTCCTGTTTCCAAGGTGCTACTGCATGAAACCAAGGTCGTTTTCAGGCTAATTTTAACCCTTTCTCTTTAGCCTTTAACCCTTTGGAAGGTTCCAAATTGAGAACAGCTGTGGTCTACCATGGGTTCCTCAGTTCCAAATCCTCACCCTGTGTGTTCCTGGTGGTTTCTCTTGCCCCGTGGATGCTGCTGTGCCTCCTCTGCTGTCCAGACGCATTTCCCAAGATGGCCACAATCAGTCTCTTGTTTCTAAGCCTAATGACGCCACTGCCTTGGCAGTTCAGTTCAGCCCTGGATTTTAAGAGACATTTGTTCCTCCTTAGCGAGCATTTGCAGATATTTATCATCTCTGTGTATTTGCAGCAGGTTTTCAGATTATCTCCTTCAAAATATCTAAATAAACTTTGAAACTACTAGAGGAACCTGAATTCACCCTGACTCTGCCCTTTATAGCAGTTTAATCTGGGCAAGGTACCTGGCCTTTCTTGATGCTCTCTAAGTATCATATGGAGTCAGTATCACTTTCAGCATTGTTAAAGATTTGATTACTGTCCAGCCCAGGTCATGTGCCCTGATAGGATTCCCAGAGTTCTCATCATACCCCGCATACATCTTCAGCCTCTTTTCTCCCTATTCCCAGACCCATTCCAATGGTGGACTGCTTATATAGCCCTCAATTTTTGTTCATGGTTTTTTTTTTTGTTGTTGTTTGTTTGTTTGTTTGTTTGTTTGTTTGTTTGTTTGTTTTAAGCATCTCCTTTCCCTTGCTTACCTTTCCCTAAACATTCTTATTAATCCCCAATTCTCAGTTTAGATATCCGTTTCTCCAGGAAGTTGTCCCTACTGATCCCCAAGCCTGGATTAGTTCTGAGAGTCCTGTGTGCTCCTGTTCAGGTTGCATTCGTCCACTGAAACTCTTACAACCTGTGGACTCTGAGCATTACTTAGGGGAATGCTGTTTTGTTTGCCGTGTGTCCCCAGCTCCTAAGCCTGGCACAAAGATCAGTACATGGTAGCTATTATTCTTATCAGCACTTCCATCTGTCATAATTCTCACATGTCCAGTTGTTGTATAAATAACTCGTAAGTATGCCAAGAAGCTTAGAGTCAAGTTACAAGACTGACAAGGACATGCATTGTTTCAGAGCCACATTTTGTGCCTTTGTTTTTCACTTAATCATTTGCCCTTTTCAAACTAGGAACTAACCCAGGAGTGTGATGAAAAGAAAGCCCAGTATGATAGCTGTGCGGCAGGACTTGAAAGCAATCGGTCCAAATTAGAGCAGGTAAGAAGAGGGTTTTATTTTAACAGTTTAGCAAAAGCCACCCATGTGTGGATATTTTCACTCCCTCTGTGTCATGAGATTCATACATCTTTATCGTACTCCTAGCCTGCCTCTGAAGCACCAGAAATCTTTATTCCTTTAAAGTTTATATGTAGACTGAATTTTTCCATCTATACCACTACTGTCAAAGCCTCAGGTCCATTTTCTCCTGCCTAGACTCTCATAGTAACTACCTATCTGCTCTTGTTTTCCTACATTTAATCTCTAGAGCAGACATGGTGTAATACAGGCCACCCTCCATTGCTTCCCATTGCACTTGAAGTAACACCTCACGTCCAGATTCTGTTGTGCTCAGCTCCACCTGCTTTGTCAAGGTCATATCTGTGTCCTGTAGTCTTCCTCCTCATCCAGCATGGTGGCCTTGTGTCTAAACTCTAAACTGGCCAAGCTCGGTCCCTCCTCCAGGTTTTTGTATGTCCTCTACTCTCTGCCTGGTACATTTAGTGTCTTCTCTCCCCTTTTATTTTCATCACTTGGAAATGCAGCCTGAAAATCAGCTCCTACTCCAGGATGTTTCTGCTCACTCTACCTAGCATTTCCCAAGCTCCTCATCAGCCTGCCACAGTTGGTGTACCATCTACCCAATGCTGAGTTTTCCATGTAACACCTTTACCCATCAGAAATATTCTTTGCCAGTTCCTTGTTTATGAGAACAAGACCTGACCGCCCTCGCTGTGTCCTAGCACACACACACACACACACACACACACACACACACACACACTCAGTGAATGAGCCACTGCACCTGCAGGTCGCAAAGTGCTACCTGCACTGTTTCTATAAATGAGCTTACGGTGGGGTGGTCCTGGTGGTTGTTCTTCTGATGTGCAGTTAAAGCCGACTTCTTTTCTATTATTTCAATAACTTGCTGCCCACTTAACATCATGTAGGAAGTGCGGGGACTCCGTGAAGAATGTCTTCAAGAAGAAAGTAAATACCATTATACAAACTGTATGATTAAGGTAAGTCAGGAATGGGGGTCACAAGCTTTTTTGAAAAAGTTTAAAATTTGTTATTTCTTTTTTTTGTTTTGTTTTTGAGACTGGTTCTCTCTATAGTCCTGGCTGTCCTGGAGCTCCCTGTGTAGACCAGGCTGGCCTTAAACTCAAAGAGATCTGCCTGCCTCTGCTTCCTGAGGGCTGGGATCAAAGGTGTGTACTACCACACCTGACTAAAAATTATTTCATTGGTTGGTTGATTGTGTATGTGTGTGGCCACACATACCATATGCCCTGGTACATCTGTAGAGGTCAGAGAACAGCTTGCAGGACTCAGTACTTTCTTCCACCATGTGAGTCCTGGGGATTGAACTCAGGTTTGTCAGACTTTGCGGGAAGTACCTTTACCTGCTGAACCATTTTGCAGTCCCCTTCTGAAATTCCTTCCCCCAACCCCAGTATTAAAGACTTCCTGAAACTTGTCTTTGCATTTAGAACCTAGAAGTTCAGCTTCGTCGAGCTACTGATGAGATGAAGGCTTATGTCTCTTCTGATCAACAAGAAAAAAGAAAAGCAATCAGGCAAGTAATTTTTATTTTTATACTGGTTGATTCAATGTTTCCACCTATAGAAGGTTTATAAGTAAGAAAGAAACATACAGAATGTTTCAGCTATCAGATGCCAAGCTGCTGTTGAAGACTGAATTTTAGGATATCCTAGCCCTCTTAACATGGGGTAGGAGCACAGATAGCTGTATTTCTTGCTTTTTTTCATGTAGCAAATATATGTATGTATGTAAAATATAAAATTTGTCACGTTAGCCACTTCTAAGCATGCAATAAGTAGTACTGAGTACATTCACAGTGCTGAGCCATCACCACTATCTAGTTCCAAACCCTTTCACGGTCCGTTAATTATTAACCTGCACTCTGACCCCCCAGGAATTAGGTGTGCTTTTATATTTGCTCTCTATAAGCATTAGCGTTTTAATGTCATCTCTTTAAGCACACGTGGCTGGGGCTCTGGTCATCTGCTTGCTAATTGTGCAGTGTGACAACTGCCTATTAGCTGGAAACCATGTAACTGTGGAGTGCCAGCCTTTAAAATGAGAGCAGTGTAGTATAAATACTGCTTGGTCCTTACATGGTGACTTTTGTAGTCTCCACTGTGGCATACTGTGATGAATCAACTCTTGCCCTAAAATACATTTGTAGGTAAATTGCAGGTTGTAATAAATGCAGTCATAGAAGTCAGCCTTCTTTGCCCATCATAGCTCAGATGTTTTCTTTTTAGTCTGCAGCAAGAACACAAAGGGTAGAAGTCATGTCTGTTTGAGGTTGCTGCTGAGATCCTGAGTGGTGGCACATTAGTGTCACCAGAAGGAGCCTGGGAAGTTGTCTGTTGCATAGTCTGTGTAGTACACTGGAAGGCCGGACTGGGGAGCTCCTACAAGTAGTGACTTTAACACATGCTTTCGCATAGTCAACTATAGAAGTCCTTACTCAGAGTCTTTCAAACAATTTAAACTTTGTGAGTTTTTTGTTTTGGTTGGTTGGCTTTTGTTTGTTTGGTTGGTTTGGTTTGGTTTCTCTTTGTAGCCTGGCTGTCCTGGACTCACTATGTAGACCAGACTGGCCTCAAACTTACAGAGATCTGCCTGCCTCTGCCTCCCGAGTGCTGGGATTAAAGGTGTGTGTCACCACCAACCAGGCCAAACTTTGTTCTTACGGTCTGTATTGTCAGTGGTAAGAAATAAGAGTAGTTGATTTGCTCTTGAAGAGTAGACATTTTAGAATGTAAATTCATTTCTTCAAAGTTATCAGTATAAAAATGAAGAGGAGATAGTTGCTTCTGAATTGTTAAATGTATGATCATTGTCTGACAGGATGTACTTCATCACTAAAATATCTGCCTGGGTCCCGCAGGATGGCTCAGTGGATAAGGGCACTTACTATCACCCCTGACAGCCTGGGTTTAATCTCCAGAATCCACATGGGGGAAGAAGAGAAGTGAGCCCCACAAGTTGTTCTCTGACCTCCACACATGTGCTATGGTGGCACAGGCATTTGAGTGTGCACACACATACAAAATAAGCGGACAGTGATTTTTTATTTGAAACAAGATCAGTTTAGCTGGGGAGGTGGCTCAGTGAGTAAGGTGCTCACTGTGCAAGCATGAGGATCTGTGTGTGCCTCTCCAGCACTGCATGAAAAGCAGATGTGATGCCATGTTCCTGCAACCCCAGCACTGCGGCCAGAGACAGGCATCTCTCAGGGCCTTACCGGACAGCCAGTGTAGCCAAAAAGTAGGCTCTGGGGCCTGTGAGACTTCTCTAAACATGAGGAAGAGAAGTGAGGAGGGAGGGACATACCTGAAGCCAGCCTCTGGCCTCCGCACATGGTTGGGGTACCTGCACACGTGCGCATGAAGCACATTGTTGTAAACTTTCACATTCCCCTAGATTTCCTGTAGAAAAATACTGTGCCATGACAACAGCAGTAGATTCAAATACTGTAAAAAGCAGCCAGCAAATGACTCAGAGGGTTCAGGCGCCTGCCACCTAGCCTGACTAACTAAATAAGATCCCCTGAACGCGTGTTGTGGGTGGTAGGGACATACTCCTGCAAGTGGTCCCCTGATGCGGGTGTACAAATGCACTTGTGCACACAACACAGATCAATTTTAAAGCCGTTCTGAAGAATGATATGAAAAATGGTGTTGGTTACATTGTAAACTCACAAACACATGTTGAAAGTATTACTACAGAGACAAATTTATTGTTATTCAATAAATTTTTTTAATTAGGCCAAAGGTTTAGGAAATAGCCTGGGGTGGGAGTAGTGGTACACACCTTTAATTCCAGCAGAGGCAGAGGCAGGCAGATCTCTGAGGTCGGAGGCTGGCCTGGTCTACAGAATGAGTCCCAGAGGTACATAATGAGACCCTGTCTAGAAAAAAACAAACAAACAAGCAAAAAGAAATAGCAAAAGGTTTGTTTTTTGTTTTTAACCTGCACCTCTGACTGCCTTGTACATGGCAAATTGGGGCTAGCATTCTACTATCCTGAGCCTGTTGGTTTCCCAAGAAATTTTAAATAAATGAAAATGCTAAAACAATCTGGACAAATCTCAGACCTAAAATAATAGTTAATTCCTTAAAGCCATCTGAGCTATGATATGTGCTTTTTTTTTTTTTTAAGACAGTGTCTCACTGTATCGACTCTGCTATGTATACCTGGCTGCCTTAGGCTTACAGAGCTCCTCTTGCCTCTGCTCTCCTGAGTGCTGGGATTAAAAGTGTGTCACTGTACCCAGCTCCAAACATTCGTCTTGGGTTACTATTTAATTCCTCGTAGCAGTTCTTTGGAGAGTGTGCAAAACAAGCAGATGGACCTTGTGTTACATGAATTTTAAGGGCAAAGTGAAGGCTTGTGAGATTGCTGACCGCCTCCACCTTGTTTCAGTGTGCAGGTGCTGCCTGTGCTTCTCTGCAAGGACACTGGGTGCTTTCTGTGCCATTCCACCTGTCCTTGTCGCTCTTGTTTCCTCTACTGCAGAGGCGGGAGCTTCTGCTGCTGATGCTTTTGGGCTTTCTCCTTTGTGGTTTATGACAGCTTAGATTTTTTCATCTTATCTTGCTTAATTCCTCTAACAGTACAATCTAAGTTTGCATAGAAAAACAAAAACAATATTTGCATTTAAATATAAGATCTAGGCAGCCATAGTGTCACATGGCTTTAATCCCAGCACTTGGGAGGCAGAGGCAAGTGGATCTCTGTGAGTTTGAGGTTTACACAGAAAAACCGTGTCTCACTAAACCCAAAATAAGTAAATAAATAAATAAACAAAGAAATACATCTAAAATCTAAAGTCTCCTTCCATATTCCTTGCTTAGTTAGCATTTCTATTGCTGTGATGAAAATTGGTCAAAATCAACCTTGGGGAGTAAAAGCTTTATTTCAGATTTTAAGTATAGGAAATTGGAAAGTCAGTGCAGGAATTCAAGTAGGGAGGAACTTGGAGACAGGAGCTGATGCAGAAGCCATAGAGGAGCACTGCTTACTGGCTTGCCCCTCATGGCTTGCTCAGCCTGAGGTTGTAGAGCACCCAGGACCACCAGCCCTAGCGAGGTACCACCCACAGTGAGCAGGGTCCTCTTACATCCATCACTGATCAAGAAAATGCATCTCAGGCTTGCCGACAGCCCGATCTCGGAGGCATTTTCTCAGCTGAGAATCCTTTTTCCTAAAGGATTCCAGCTTGTGTCAAGTTGGCATGGACTAGTCTGGACACTTGGGATCTGTTCCTCAATCTTACCGTTCAATCTTGACCTTAACATATCACCTACTTTAAGTCTCAAACTTTCTTCTTACGCAGCATTAAAATAAATTGTACTTTGATTTTAAATACATTTAATTTTTTACTTTAAATGACTTTTTTTAGCTTACAAAAATATTTATAAAACCAAAAAGTAACCATGAAGTAGTGTACACAGAAATTGAGTGCTTTTATGATGAACATTGGTAAAACATGGTGACACATACTGTAATCTTAGCACTTGGGAGGCTGAGATTAGAGGGTTACAGATTTAGGACTGGCCCAACAGTTTGAGGCCAGCCTGAGAAAAATGGTGAGACTTTGTTAGAGATGTGTATATGTAGTTCCAGCACTCATGAGGCAGAGGCAGGCAGACCTCTGTGGAAGGAAAGAAAAACGGGAGGGAGGGTGAGAAGGAGAGAGGAGGGAAGAAAAATTAGACTGTGGTAGCACACCCCTGTAAAGACCAGCACTTCAGAGATAAAAGCAAGAGGATCAGGAATTCAATGTCAGCCTTGGTTATACATTTAAGTTTGAGGATATACTGGGTACATGAGATCTTAAAAAAAAAAAAAAAAAAAAGAGGGGGCCATGGTGGGTAGAGGATGGCTGGAGAGAGGCCTTAAAGTAGTGGTTCTCAGCCTTCCTAACACTGCAGCCCTTTAATACAGTTCCTCATGTTGTGGTGACCCCAAACTGCAAAATCTTTTTCATTGCTACTTCATAACTAATTTAGCCATTTTATGAATCTTAATGTAAATATATTTCCCCAATAGTCTTAGGTGACCCCTGTGAAAAGGTTGTTCATCCCCCAAAGAGGTGAGGACCCACAGGCTGAGGACCGCTGGCTTAACAGTTAAGCACACTGGCTGCTCATACAGAGGGTCTGAGTTTGAGTCCCAGCACCCACGTGGTGGCTCAAAGCCATTTGTACGTTCAGTTCCAGGGGATTCAGCACCCACTTACGGCCTCAGTAGATGAGTTTGGCACACCTGTGGTATATAAACATGCATACAAACAAAACGCCCCAAAACAAACTATTTTTTAAAGCTGCAGCCATTTGATATGACTTCAACAGTGTATTCATGCTTCAGTGTACATTGTACTATATTCAAACATGCAAATGCTGCTACATCTGCATGTGTGTGTTAGCAAATGCGTGGGAAATACATTGTGTGCATAAACATGTATGTATTTAATTATCTTCATATTTTTTAGAATTTTCCCACTTCAGTATATAGATTTTCTTATTTTTCACAACTTTGTGTTATTTCTTTCAATAGATTAATCTTCCTAAACATTTCCCCATATACATGCATTTAGTCTAGCAGTTTTCAGTATTCCATGCATTGATGACGTAAATAGTATTTGCTTTTATGTTTCTTACGTCTTGGGAGTTCTTCCTTAGGGTGACTTCCTGGAAGTAGAGTTGCAGACTCAGCCTCTGTTCAGTGTTTGGTTATCGTGTGCCCCTTCCTTCTGCAGACTCTAAAAGGCAATGTGTAGTTTAAGCAAATGGATTGCTATTGTTTTAAGGGAAGATTAACCAGAAATAGTATTTAATATCTTAAATTGTCTTAACTTCCTGTATAATGCTTTGTCCCTTTCCCTCCTTTTAAATTACTGTTTGCTGGAAGAAATGACTAAACATGAGGAAAAACAAAGTATCTGATGAGTTTCATTCTCATTCTGCCCTAAACTGTAAATGTATTTAGATATGCTAATTTCTAATTTAGTTGTGTGGTTAAATCAATTCAAGTTGAAATTAAATCATTGTGTTGACTTCCTAGGGAACAGTATACCAAAAATATTACTGAACAAGAAAACCTTGGTAAGGTAAGAATCGTTTCTTTAATGTTTCTAATTCAGACTTTTTATTGCATGGCTCTGATATTGTCATTCTTTTTTGAAGGCTACAGTTTCAAGGGTTTGTTAATTCCTTAAGAGTTTAAAGGAACCACTGATGGGGCTGAATGTTAGAGTGTGTGCCACCAAGCCTGATGACCTGAGTTCAGTCTCCAGGACTCATGCTAGAAGAGAAAACTACATCAGTCCTTTTAGAGGTCCTCTGACCTCAAGCACGTATCAAGTGTATAAACACACGCACATGCGCGCGCGCGCACACACACACACACAAACTTGTAAGTTCTGTACCTGATTTCTTTACAGCATTGGTCCTCAGCCTTTCTAATGCTGCAACCCTTTAATACAATTCCTTATGTTGTGGTCACCCCAACTGAAAATTATTTTTGTTTCTATCTCAGAATTCCAATTTTGCTACTGTTATAAATCATAATGTAAATATCTATGTTTTCCACTGATCTTAAGATACCCCTGTGAAAGGGCCATTTGATCCCAAAAGGATCAAGACCCACAGGTTGAGAACCACTGCTTTGTAGGGTGGCATAGCTGCATCCAAAAAGAAAAAAAATAGAATTTTCATGTTTGAATTAGTTTTTATAAACCTTCATTTGTGAAATACATTAACAATAGATTGTTGGAATTTTTTGAAGTTAATATGATTATCAGTAGACTTTTATTTAAACATTCCATATTATGTTAATATGAAATTGTTCCCTTTTTTCTCTTGTTTAGAAACGTCTTGTGGGGCAGGAGAACTGGCTCAGTGGTTAGGAGCTATTCCAGAGGACCAGGTTTAATTCCTAGCACCCGCCTGGTGCCTCTCAGTTGTCTATAACAGCACCAAGGAATTCCATGTCCCCTTCTGGTGCCTGTGGGATTCAGGCATGCATGTGGTGCAGACATACATGTAAACAAACACCTATAACACACACAGATAAACATATGCATGTATATTAATATTATATATAATTATATCACATACAAACAAATTTATATTAATGTTATAGAATTTCATATTATATAATATGCATTATATACTTTATTATAAATATATATTATATGCTCAGAACTCTGAAAATTCTTAGTATACTTTAATGGTCTTTTCAAATAATTTTAATTTGTGAACATAAAAGTGTTTGTGCTTAGGCAGGCAGTGGTGGTACACTCCTTTAGTCCCAGCACAGAGGCAGAGGCAGGCAGATCTCTGTGAGTTTGAGGCCGGCCTCATCTACAGAGTGAGTTTTAGGATAGCCAAGGACACAGAGAAACCCTGTCTCAAAACCAAACAAAAAAAAAAAAGTTGTGGTGAAATCTGTTACTCACAACAGAAGCTCACACATGCTAAGCATGTGCTTTCTGTTGGTTACGTTATGATTATTTCTGAAAGTTCTCCCGTGTGTTCTCTCAGTGTTTACTGTTACATTTGCTTTCAGTTCCCATAACTGGGGTGGGCAGTATTTAATCAGTGGTTTAAATCTCGCCTTCATCCTGTCCATTCTCTTATTTGGGCAGGCATCAGCCAGCAGCACTCTCATCTGTCCGAAGCATCAGTGGATGAGCTGTCTCCTAAAGGAGGGCAGATGAGTGTGTTCCTGTGCGGTGGCTGCTCTGTGCTTCCTTGCCTCTCTCCCTCCTGGTGGCTTTCTCACACCAGCCTCTGTTTGCGTTTCTGTCGCAGTGCTTGCACTGTTTCCGTATATGTAAACTGCCACCTCTGCCCTTCCTTCCTGCCCTGTCTTTGTTCTCACTACTTTTTATCAGCCTTCCTCGGTGTACAGAACCAGAGTATAATTTTGCAATTCATTGAAAACATTTTGCACTTCTATTTATAATTATAGTCAATTAAGTAAACCAGTTTTAGCAGGTGGAACTATCTAGACTGTTAGTAACAAAAATAATTCTGGGGGCTGAAGAGATGCTCGGTGGTGAAGAACATCGGCTGCTCTTCCAAAGGACCCAGGTTCAGTTCCCAGCACTGACATGGTGGCTCACTTCCCCCTGGAACTCTATTTCCAGGTGATTTGACAACCTCTTCTGTCCTCCATGGGGACCAGACATGCATGTGGTACAACAGACATACATACAGGCAAAATACCCATATATAAAAGTAAAAATAAATAAGTCTTTTTTTTTTTTTATTATTTTTTGAGATAGGGTTTCTCTGTATAGCCCTGTCTGTCCTGGAACCTACTTTGTAGTCTGGCTGGCAATAAATCTTATTTTTAAAAAGTATTTTTCAAAGATTTTGGCCTATTGACTGGTAAATGCCTTTTTAAAAAAGATACTCATTGTCTCTGAAGAAGGTATGGATGTGGTTTGATAATTTGAACTTACATAAAATGTACATGATTTTAGGGGAGAATATAACATTTAATGATAACATACACAATATGGTTTGTTAAGTATTTCCATCTCTGTTATCACATGAAGAAGGAATAGTATAAGATGCATATTCTTATTGCTCCCTGTTATTAGCTACAGTTGGCAAGGAAGAAAACTGAGATCCAGGGAACCTAGGTACCTCGCTTATATCTGAGACAAAGCCACACTGAACCTCAGGTCCTTTGACTGCTGTTCTGTGCTGTCAGAACAGTCTGCTTCCCTCCTCTCCTCTCCACTTCCCTCCTTTCTCCTCCTCCCCTTTTCTCTCCCCCCTTCCCCTTGCCCTCCCCTCCCCTCCCCTCTCCTTCTTTTCCTGTTTTTCTCAAGACTTTTTTGTTTCTTACACTGAGCTTAGCCAGAAGGCTTTGAAGCAATTGGTTGGTTTATGTGTATATGAATGTTTCCTGCATGTATATAAGTGTACCACATGCATGCATCAGAGCCTCTAGACTGTTACAGATGGTTGTGAGCCACCAAGTTGGTGCTGAGCCCTCTGCAAGAACAACCACTGCTTTTTACTCTGAGCCATCTCTCCAGGCTCTTTTTCTGATCTTTGTAACTTCAAGTCATTTTACATGTACCTTAAATTTAGTTATCTTTTAAGATATTCTTAGTGTAAATGTTTTAGAGGAGAACATAGTTGCTTCATTACCACTCATTAAATGTATAAAACATACCATACTCCTCTGCCTCATGATGACAGCAGTAAATCCCTTTAACCAATGATTTATTATTCTTGGGTTTTTGTTTTGTTTCGTTTTTTAATCATAGAAACTCCGGGAAAAACAAAAAGCTGTACGAGAAAGTCATGGCCCAAATATGAAGCAAGCAAAGATGTGGCGTGATCTTGAGCAACTAATGGAATGTAAAAAACAGTGCTTTCTAAAGCAACAAAACCAAATCTCCATCGGTCAGGTAATTCAGGAGGGCGGAGAGGACCGGCTGGTGCTCTGAGCCCTGTCTGGGCTTCAGTTGCCGCTGGCTGTGTGCATCGCCAGCGTGCTTCCTGCTCAGAAGTGACTTTTCCACCCTTTGCTTTCAGACTAGCCAGCCCTTCTAAAGTGGTCTTGGAAAATGAAGTGAAGGCAGATCAGGTTTTAAAGGGCTTTTTAACGTGAAGAAGAGGCTTTCGTTGTTTGTTTAGCTTAGGCGTCGAGTGGTGTGTCTCCTGAGTTTTATGGGAAAGGACTAAGCTTGCTCTCTGTAATGTAAGCACATGTCCATTAAGAACTGTGTGGTTTTAAAGTTGTAGTGACCCATAGATGAATGTTTCTCTCAGTCTTTTTCTGACTTTAGAGGGCTCTTTCAGGAACTAGTGTCTCTTGTTTTGAAGAAACGTTTGTCTGAAGTCAGCAGTCTCTACAGTTTCACTTCAGTTTCTTTCTCTTCTATAAAATGCAAACCAGTTTAATATTTTGAAAAGCTTTTGTGCTGTTCACATGATTTAAAAGCAAATAAAGCTTGATACATGTCATGACTTAAATAACATAATTGTGTCAAAAATTTCCTTTTAAAAGTATTTCATAATATTCATGTTTCATCTCAAAGGATGGTTACTCATTTTTAACATTGAATGTGGATTTAATAATACAATGATTTGATTGTCCTGATGACTGTTATTATAAATATAAAACTTGTCATTAAATATAGAATACTACATAGACTCGAAAGGTAACACAGGATTCCTAGTGAAATTTAGGAATCCCAAGTGCTTCCAGCCGCTATTTCATTTGGGCTAGATATCTAAAGACCTCTTTGGTTTTCCTTAGAAAAGATATTAAATTTGTTATGTTCTCTCTTCATTTGGCTTCAATCTTTTTAAAAAAAAAATATCTTGTCTTTAGATTTGAAAACTCAGGTTTTAAATTGTTAGTATGTTCTCTGTAGGCTATTTCTTTTTAACTACCCTTTAAAAAAATTAGTGAAAATTTGTGCTGTGTAAAATATACAGACATGGGGGGCTGGAGAGATGGCTCAGTGGTAAAAGAGGACCATTTGCTCTTCCAAAGGACCTGGGTTCAATCCCTGGCACCCATATGGCAGCTCACAACTGTCTGTAATGCCAATTCCAAGGGATCTGACACCTTCATACTAATGCACATAAAATAAAAAAATAATTAAAAGTACTCTATCTATCTATCTATCTATCTATCTATCTATCTATCTATCTATCCATCTATCCATCCATCCATCTACAGACATGGATATTTGTCCCACGTTTGATCTACTCATAATATTTGTTTGAAAGCTTCTTTATTAGTAATCAGAATTGCAGTGTCTGCCTGAATTCCACACATGGGTACTCACTCACATGAGCACACACACACACACGTACACACACTGAGGTGCACACACATGCACGCATGAACAACTACATGTACACACAGGCGCACACAACAGCGCTTGCACATACACATGCATGCACACATACATCACACATTCACAAAGAAAAGGGAAGAGGAGGAAGGAGAAGATGAAGATTCCTGTGTCTGTGGTTGAGTCTGCTCCTTGGTTTCTTATACTCTTCTCTGGACGAGAGTCAGCTACCAGCATTGTCCTCCCTTCCTTTGGTAGATCAGAAGCTAAAAGAAGAAAAGGTTGTGTGCCAGTGTGTAGAAAGAAACCCTTCTTAATTCAGTAATAATTTTTGGACACCAAGGTAGTTTAGTTTATGTCAGATGAATTGTAGGCTTGTCGTGTTTTCAGTAGTATATAATGTTCCATTAGTGAGGGTGTGAATTCTGTAACAAATACTTGGAAGACTAGACTTTTGCAGAAATCTCGATTTACTCCTGTAGAGATAATATCACAGATTACTATACCTAGAGGCCAGCCTGTTTTCAGTCCTACGCTCTCTCGTCCTCTTGAGTTCTGCAGTGTAAAGGACAGCCCCAAAACCTCCTCTGGGTTCTAACTGATCATCGCCTGCCACCTTTACTCTGCACAGATCAAGTGTGCGGATTACACAAAAAGGCAGCTCCAAAGTTGCCTTATTAATTGAAGCAGAACATCGTTATCACTTCAAGAACAGCAAGTTGGAAAAAACTTTAAAAGAACAAGTTATTTATAGCTTTTATGTAACATTGGACACTTAGTAATGCGCTTACCAGGTTCTGTGCAGACTTCCCTTCCACTCGTCCATGGTTTGATTGGAGCATGAGAAAAGCTTTGACTCAACTGACAGTTTTTGACAGCTTGTACTTAGTAAAGAAGAGCTTGATCCACTTTTTCTGTCAAGGTTAATATCCTAATTGGCTAATTGATGAGAGCACTTAATCATTTAAGAAAATAATGTGTCTTTCACGTGATGGCCCAAATAAAGGAGAAAAATTTCGCCTGTGAATCTGCCTCTACAGTCAGATTTCCTTCTCTGGGCTGGTACAACCAGCTGTTGTGAGGACTTTGACTGGTAGTGGCAACTCCCTCTCGATCACCATTGGTTCAGGAAATAATCCTGTAAATGTGTCCTTTAAGAAGAATCTAGAAGTAGGATGTACCTCCTGTTACAGCCTGCTGAATTCACGGTCACGTTTTCCAGAGCTGGGGAGCAGGCTAGAGGACCTCAGAGCACCTGGGGTGAGGGAGACCACCCTAGAAACTGTCAGCACTCTGGCTTTTCTTTGGGCTGAGGCTGCCTGCCAAGCGCATGAATCCAGCAGGCAGCAGTTCTGAAGTAAGCCATTGAACCACATTTGCCTTTATTTGATGTTTGTCATTCTGCTGAATTCTTACTTAGCATTCATGACATTTATACATTTTTGGGAAAATTTAAAGTCTGTGTCCTTTCCAAGTATGTTTCTCAAGTTTTTAATGCTAAGATGATACCAAGCATTTTTAAAAATAATTTGAGTAAAATAAGAGGCTGTATAGGCACTCAAACTAAAAATGTGTAAATTGGCAGGATTCTTTGGAATTGAAATTGAAAAAAAATGCATCATGAATAACGCAGACAAAGCTGTCTTTACAAAGGCAGAGTTTACAGTGAGAAATGACTGTGGCGGTGTGTGTCTCAGAGAACCGCCATCTTACAGAGGTTCCCACCCAGCGCTGGTCCTTGAGGAACGGAAATAAAAGGTTCCTTTCTACAAAGAGTTCTAGGCACTTACATCATGCCTCTTGCTTGGCACAAAGGAGTCTGCCTCCAGGAGTAGGTAATGGATACCTGCTGATTAGCCTGTCCTAAGCTTGCCCATCCACAGTTTGGCTGTGTGGGGAGGTAGTCTGGAGCGTATGTACCGCACCATTTTTCAGACAGTCTACAGTCTACGTAATTATCTCTGGACTTACACTGCCCCAGTCCTTCCTCCCTCTCCCCTGAATGAGGGCAGTCTAATTGGAGCCGTTTGCTGTGGCGGCTGGGCATGTGGTGAGTGTTTTGTCTGGGAAGGGGAGAGAAGGATCATTATAGGTGGTCTGTGTGTTTTGATGTTTTACTCTTCTGTCTTAAGACAGTCTTAAAAAAAAATAGCAGGTTCGCTGTACCCAGTCCTTGCAAATGAAATAAAAAATAAAACACAGAGTCCAAATAAGTAGTTTTTGAGAGGCCTGGACAAACACAAGCTTTCTGCTCCCATGCTCCCTCTTTTGGCAAACTGGAAGTACTTTCTTGGTCACTGGTAATTTCACAATTTCCTTTCTAGAACCAGAGAGCCTTGCGTCACTAAGCCGTTTTACTGTTATGGAAATTCACTATTCAGAACATTGGGAGAAATAAAAAAAATTCTATTTTCCAGCGAGCTCTTAAGTTCCGTTCAGGATGTAACAGTTGGTCCCTGTGAGGAGCTGCTCAATGCCACACTTGGTAGATAGCATAGAAATCAGCAGAGGACAGGCTGGGTGCTTCCAACGAGCCCAGGAATGACTCATGTTGTCCTTTGTTAGAGGGACCTCTGAGGGAGCCCTGCCCTTTCTAGCTCTGAAGAGTAGCAGCATCTGACTCCTCACAAGGGAACCTGTTTCCCTCCTAAAAGAGCCCAGCCACAGCACTGTGCTGCCAGAAAATGAACTTGGTTAAAACATTAATTAAACGAAACAACAAATTGACAGATTTTCATCTCTCAAAGCTCTGTAATCAGGACAATAGTGAAGAAAGTACTTGAACCATCACTGAGTGCCAGGTATGTGCCAGGCTAGTCCCAGAAGCTCCTGTGGAAGCAAGGTGATTCTCCCAAGTGAGGCAGGACAGTTATCCCTGTTTACAGATGAGGAAGCTGAAGCATAGAGAGACTTCCGTGCAGTATGACCCAAGTAATGACAGTGGCAGAGCCGGCCTCCAAGACCTGTGCACTGGACTGCTGGCTTGCTGTGGAGCCCATTATATACACAGGACAGTTATTTGTAAACAAGTTGGCGTCTGTTTCTGAACTATTGTGTGCCTTAAAATCTGTTTTAGTAATGCTTATAAACTTAGAGTACCATTTTTAAAAACAGATCTGGGGCCTGGAGAGATGGCTCAGTGGTTAAGAGCACTCACTGGCTGCTCTTGCAGAGGCCCTGGGTTCAATTCCCAGCACCCATACAAAGGCTCAAAACTGTCTGTAACTCCAGTTCCAGGGGATCTGATACCCCTTTTGGCCTCCTCAGGCATTACACACATGGTACACAGACATAAATGCAGGCAAAATACCCACATGTATAAAATAATTTAAAATAAAACTGGGTTTCTTCACTGTACTTGACAAACAGATTTTACCTAGTGCCTGAAATGAGCTATGTCAGTCAGACAAGGGCTTGTACTAAGAGCTGGTGCCCGTGAACTCAGGAAAGCAATGGGTAATGACTCAGATGGAGTGAAGCCTCTCAGGGCACTCTTAAATGTGTCTCTGCTGAAATGGTAGTGTTGTGACAGTTGGGCAAGCCCAGTTGTTTATGAAAATACTGCAGTGAAACAAAAATTTAAATACAAGAAAACATAATCAAGACTACAAAATAGGCTTAATTTTTTAATTCAAAATTATTTTGACCATTTTATGAACATCTCTTGCCATTTTTATGTAAAAATGCCAAAACATGGCTTCTTTCTAGACTGGAGAATTATGTAAGATACTTTATTAACTGGTGGATTAAATTTAATTCATTTAGTTACATGCAATTATTTTCTGTATGTGTGACTCTGTACTAGATTATAAGATACAAAATCTACATGGCCTAGCTTTCACTTTAAAAGCCTCCTAGCCATACACGCAAAGTGGCTTAGCAGGTAAAGGTGCTTGCTAGCAAGCCTGGCTATCTGAGTTGACCCTGGGAACCCTTATGGAGATGAAAGCTGTTCTCTGACCATATACTTTTACACAATAAATAGAATTTTCAAAACTCACAGACTCAAATACTACATAGAATAGTAATATTCTGTATTTTGAAATGGTTTGAGGAATGATTTAAAAAGAGGTGAGACATGTCTAGATTTGCAAGGATGAGTTAAGATTTTTCTGGAAATCATATGGAAAAAAATGGAAGCTGTGAAACCACGTAAGGGACTGAAAAAACACCCAGCAGTTAAAAGCAGTGGCTGCTCTTCCAGAGGACCCAAGTTCAATTCCCAGCACCCACATGGAGACTCACAACTAACTGTAACTCTAGTTTCATGAGAACTAATATCTTTTTTTTTTTTTTTTTGTCTCTTGGAGCACTACACACACATGATCCACATACAAACATGCAGGAACACACATACACACACACAAACATGCAAGAAAACACACACAGTAAATAAGTCTAGGAATCCGTGAAGGATGTTCAGGAAATGACAGGCAGAATCAGTGAGTGGCCGGGTTGCGTCAGGAGAGGAAGGAGGATTGCTGTGTGCTAAGGTCCCATGCTCTGCACATGAGTCCCTCCTGAGCAGAGATCTGCTTTTTGATGCTTATATTCCAAAAAGAGGGCTGGCTCAATGGTAAAAAGCAGTGGCTTCTCTTCCAGAGGACCTAGGTTCAATCCCAGCACCCACATGGCAGCTCACAACTGTCTGTAACTCCTGTTCCAGGGATCTGACACCCTCACACAAACATACATGCAGGCAAAACACCAATGTACACAAAACAAAAATAAATACATTTTTTTAAACGTCATAATAATTCATGACCTTTAAATAACTTTTGTCATAGTATATGATTTTAATAATATTTTATTGTTACTGCCATTAGGTTAAAATCTATCATATGTAAGATGCATAGGAAAAAAAAAACCCTAGTATACAATAAAAAGGATGACTTGGCACTATCTTTGGCTTCAAGGATCCATGGGGTGGGGGTGGAGGGACCTCCTCAGCTAGACTGTATGAAAATAAAAGGTGTGGCTACTAGCACTAAGTAGATTTAAAATACACTAGCAACTGTAACCATCCAGACCTAGTAACCAGGGGTTAAATATGCTGGTGCTATGGAAGCTCAGCCAAACAGACCTAGAATATTCCTTCCTAAGCCCCTCCCATTCTGGGGAGTTCTTTCTCACTTTTCCTAAATAAATCTGTGCTCATTCTGCTTTAAAAAAAAAAAATCAGGGAACTGGATCTGGCACGGTGGCTCATGCCTACTGTCCTGGTTCTTGGTAGATAAAACAAGACAAGAGAGTCCCTAGGTCAGGAGTTCAATACTAGCCTGGCAATAATGAGATAAAGGTGGGTGGAGATGTGAGGGAGAATAAGAGAAAAGGAAAAACCAAAACCAGGGATCTAAAGAAAAGAAAATGAAGGAAAAGTCTAGAAGACTTCATCAAAGACGTGGGAAGTGACGAGCATGGAAGATGCATAAGATAAGGACATGGAGAACAGCTGGAGGCGGCAGGCTGTGGGTGCACACTGCCCACTGCCCCGCCACAAGCAGGAAAAGCATGAGGTCCAGTCAGCAGTATGAGCAACGGAGCCAACAGGAGAAGTGGTTTATGGTGCTTGTTTAGCCAATAAACACAACTGCCCAGATTTTCTGAATGTTTCAACTTCAAAGAGCAAAACTACATTGGACTTCTAGACACTTGTTTTATGACTTCGTTTATTTCCTTCATATTGTGTGTAGAGCACTGCAATTCTTTTGGGGTCTAAGATCTCTAAGGGACAAAATCAGAATTCAAAAGGAAGAAAGCCCTTTTGGCTGAGCAATCTAGGCTAGCCCAGTGAAGAGCGAAACCCATGTTTCCACCTCTTGTAAAAGCACCTGTAAAATCTGGCTTGGAGAGGAGTAAGGGCCCCATGGGGAATATGAAACCTCCAGAAGGGAATTCCCTGGGGTACAGCTAGAGCCTCCTGGGGACGAGGGAGGGGCTGCTGGAAAACAGATGGTGAGAATTGTGTGCAGCTGCGATGGTGAGCAGGCCTTAGTCTGGTAGTCCTGGTTCTCCATGCTGTTCCAGCCTCCTCACGGACTGCTGATGAAATGAGACGTTCACTATGTGGAGAGGAGCACTTGCCCATCTGTGGGCGTACCTGAGTTGGGGAGGAGCGCTACAGACTATCAGTCAGTTCGTTTTTTTATGATGTTAGGGGAGGAGGGTATTTTCACACTACTACAAAGACCCAGCCTCTACGGAGGTATCCTCTACACTTAAAAAAAAGTATATGTAACTTTTTTTTCTTTTGTGGAAAAAAATTGATAATTCTAAAGAATTTAGCTGAAGAACAGAATATCTTAACAGGATATTTTTGTTGGGAAAGATTTTTGTAAGTTTATATGGTTTCCTGTGTTTAAAAAAAAAAAAAATTCGAAGCTGGTGTTTCACAGTGCTTGATTTCTTTCTCCTGAGAGCCAGGAGAGTTTTCACTGGAACAGCTGCAGCACTGCCAGACAGAGTCTCAGCCGTCAAGGAGACCACTTGCCAGGGACGTGGCCGTGTCAAACAAATGTTCAGCTTTTATTCTGACACTTCTTGAAGAATTTGATTGAAACTATATATGTCCAGATAACACTCAGCAAAGTGCCCTTCTTACATTTGTTTTAAGATATATTTGGAAACAAGAGAGATGACCTTGGCTCAGCTGCTTTTCCAATTTAGGACTTCTCCTGGGTCTACTGAATGATACTCCCCAACACTGCAAATTCACCAAATGGAAAAACATTTTTGTTACTCTGTGCCATAAGTCCTGGGATGGAGGACATTTCCCCCTAGCAATATGTTCTGCCTTTAAAGAAGGGCTATATTTAACCACAAACACTATATTAGCTTTCTAACCATCTACTTCAAAAAATACAGTCAAGGAGCACATTTGCTTTTCATCAGAGTGCCTTTTTGTAATCTACATTGAGCTGTTCTTGGTTTTTGAAATATTTTAACTTCTAAGAAATAAAAAATGACCAACCTTAACCCTTTGTGTTTGTTTTCTGGCATTCAAAATTTGGTTTGAAGCTAGAGTCCATTGCAGCTTGATATAAGGTCTAAAAGATTTTTAAAAAGGAAAAAAAAAAAAAGATTTTGAACGTCCCCTTCTAAGGTTTTTGCTACTGTCCTGGATGACTGTAGAATTTCTACTACTCCATCCTCCAGCCTGAAAGCCAGTGTTAGCATCTAGCTGTGTCTGCAGTCAGCCTATGGAGGGCTTTGTACTGTCATTACAGTGGCATCCTTTCAGATGCTATTTTGTATGTCTTGAAGGCAGTTCCATCTTTAATTTGTCATGGCCTTTAAGTTTTTGTTTAGATTTATGTACTTCTTTTTACATGTTTCAGTGTTTTGCCTGCATGTCTGTATACCACATGCATGCCTAGTGCCCATAGCGGTCAGATGAGATTGTTGGATCCCCTGGAGATTGTCAGCCACCATGTGGGTGGTGGGCACTGAACCCAGGTCCTCTACAAGAGCAGTGCATGCTCTTAAACACTGAGCCGTCTCCCCAGCCCCTAATCGTGGTTTTAACACAGGTGTAGCTAGCCTCCTTGGTAAGGTGTACTTACTTTTAAGCAAACAAGAATTACAGTCTAATTATTGCTTTATCCTACTTAGCTTATCACCAGGGAGAGAATCATCTTCTATTTTCATATAGTTTCCTAATGTATTACAGGCAACCAGAGCATTTACAGAGATGGTTCTGTTGTGAGCAAGTCTCCAGCACACACAGTACATTAATTTCCACTAATATGCTGTGCACACCCATACCACACATGGAAAGACAGACGCCATATTATAATATATTTTAAGGATAGCTTGTTCTTAAGAATCCCTTGTTGTTTGCTTTGGAATCAAACTTACGTCAACTGTTAGCCACAAGGTAAATGATCTCGACTGGATATAAAGTCAACACAAAATTCACACCTAGGATACTTTTAAAGATGACCCTTCCTGTCTGATGACGGGCTCGTCTGCACTGCTTCATTATTACAGATCCTTAACACCAGCCTCACGTTGTAATTTCCTGACCCCAAGGCTGCAAACGTTTCTCATTTAGCCCTTTACTCCTTTACGGAAACAGGCTTTGCGTGGCGGCTGCCCTGTGTACATTTCCATTATGGTGTTGGTGTTGAACCAGGGCAGTTGCTGAAGTCACTTCACTGACCCAATTAAGCAAACAAGAGCTTGTGGTGCCAGAGCTGACTGATTTGTACAGGATAAGCAGTAAAGTTTGCTTTTCCTGGTTCCAGAGACTCCTCCTATTGCATGACTTTTGAACTGTGATTTTAGTGATAAGGAAAAGAAAATTTTTTAAAGTGTTCTGCAAAATGTCCCCAAGATTTGGAGTACTTAAAGGAAATTTTTCATAAGAAGAATGCCCCCAGAGAAGGGTAAAATTTTAAGTCAGAAAAATGAGAATTTGCCAAATGTTTTCAAAAGAACATTGTTTTTCAAAATTGCTGTTTATTTTCTCACCCAACCCAGGGCCTCACGTGCTGGGCAAGTGTTCTACAGTCTGAGCCGCCACCTCAGTCCTCCTCATCCTTTCTTCTGAACCTTGTGCAGGGCTGAGGATATGGCTCGCAGGAGGGCACCAGGGCCTGGGTTCCATCTCCAGCAAGGGAACAAGCAAAACCACCAACCTTTAAGCCTAAGACTTACTTAGAACATCCTTGGGTGGCTTATGAAGTTTGTTTCAAGGGCCTTTTCTGCAGCTCTCCTGTTTTCAGATTCTCTTGGCCAAGTAGGAATTACCAATATTGAGCGAGTACCTGCTGCTTGAGAACAAGCAGCTCTCTGTCACCTCCCATCCCATTATGATGGGGGAGTTCCAGAAATGAGGAACTAGCGTGTGTCTCTAAACAGAGATGAAACCCATCCAGTTGTCTTCAGACAGATATGGAATCTGGTTTACCAAATAGTCAAAGCCCTGCCTAACCAATGATTTCTAACACTTTCTTTTAGGTTTATTTACTTTATGTGTATGGGTCTCTGCCTGCATGTATGTGCACCATGCATGTGCCTGGCACCTTCAGGGGTGGGAAGAGGGTGCTGGATGGCTGTGAGCCTCTTCCTCTGGAAGAGCAGCACATGCTCTTAAACTCTGAGCTATTTTCTATAGCCCCAAACCTTTCTTTTTCTCATCCTGCATGTATATCCTATCTCAATCTTTTGATACAACGTCCATATTTGTTTATTTAAGGAAGCCTACCCAGCGTGTTCACTTAAAAATCTTAATTTTGTTCTGACCCTTTCCATCTTTTTTCTTTAATTGTGTGGGTGGGTACAGGTGTGGTCACGTGGGAGGGGTGTGCCTGTGTGTGTTGAGTGCACATGCACCTGTGTGCGTGTGTGTGTGTGTGAGTTGAGGCCAGAGGTCAACCTCAGATGTCTCCTCAGGTACCATCCACTTTATTATTTTATTTATCTATTTATTTTGGAGATAGGGGGTTCTTTCTTCCTCTTCCTCCTCCTCCTCCTCCTCCTCCTCCTTTTCAGAGAGGGGTTTCTTGATGGGACCTGTGATTCCCCATTTTCGGGCCACTCTGGCTGGTTAGCAAGCCCCAGGGATCTGTCTCCCCTTCCCCAGGCGTTCACATCACAAGTGTGCACCACCATGCCGTGCATGCTACTTCCATGAGTGCTAGAGGCCAGGCGCAGGTCCTCACACTGTGGGGCAGGCATTGTACCGACAGAGCGGCCTCCCGGCCAGGCCGTCACTGTGTTGTTGTTTTTTACTTCTGTGTTTTTCCTCCCTGCTCATGAGTAGCTGGTGATTCTTATTGTTCAGACCTTTCCAACCTTCTCCCATGTACACCGCTTCTAAGTGACTTTGGGACACCTTTCAGAACTGTTTTTTATTTTTAAAAACATAGGTGCCGTATCTGGTGGTGTGTCCCTGTAAGCCCAGCACTGGGAAGACTGAGACAGAAAGATTATCAGTTTGAGATCAGCCTGGGCTATGTGGCAAGACCATTTCTCAAAACAATAAACCAACCCCCAAAAGGACTGCTATCCCTGAGGATGCCTGTGCCCCTCCGCGTGCTCTGAAGACCACAGCACGGGTGCACATTAACAACCACTTTTAAGGGTGAGTCAGTCCTGTGAGGTGAATAAGCACACACACACACACACACACACACACACACACAATGATAAATTAAACTCAAAAATACATGCTCTGTGTAACAAAGTTCAGATAGCAAAAATACATTCGATTTTTAAAAAGTTGGACCATAGGCCTGGTGTGCTGGCACACACCCTTTATCCCAGCACTTGGGAGGCAGAGGCAGGTAGATCTCTGTGAGTTCCAGGACAGCCTGGTCTACAGAGTAGGTTCCAGGACAGCCAGGGCTACATAGACCCTGTTGCAAAGAAAAAAAAAAAAGACCCAGCAACATGGCTGAGTGTGTAAAACGTGTTTGCCGTGCAAACCTGGTGACCTGAGTCGGATCACCAGAACCAATGACAAGGTAGAAGGAATAATCGTCTCTGTAGAGCTGTCCTCTAACCACCATACCCATGTCCCAGCACTCGCGCACCCCCACAATAATAAACTAAAATTAATAAAATCCTAACAGAGCCTGAGCATGGTAGCACATGCCTGTAATGGGGAGGGAGGCAGAAGGACCACAGGTGTGAGAGCATCCTGTTTGGATGGGTGGGGAAGGGGAGATGGATCTGGACAGGGTTGGGGGAGCGGTGATATGATCAAAACAGGCATATAATTCTCGAAGCACTGATAAAAATATTTTAAAAGGAGCACCCTGTCTCAAAAATAAAAGTAGGAAAATAGGGCCACATTGCCACTTAGAAGGCTGATGCCAATTTGCATTTCCATCAGCTGAGTACAATAGCACCTCATTTGCTGTTAGCTTGCCTAGGCAAGGTATGCTAATGATACAGCATCTCTGTTAGTATCATCGGTTTGAAGAATTTATAATTATCCAAGTGTGGTAGTTCCTGCCTTTAATCCCAGCTCTCAAGAGCTAGAGGCCTGCCTGATCTATGTAGTTCTAGTGAGACCAGTGAGACCATCAGCCAGTGAGACTCTGTCTCAAAAAAACCAAATAAACAAATAAATCACCCATGATCTCACTCAGAGAGTATTACTGTCTGCAGCATTACTCCCAGTATTCTTTCTATGAAATTTATTTTTAATAAATAATGAAAGTAGGTAAAAGTATTGTTTTGTTTTGTTTTGTTTTTTCAAGACAGGGTTTCTCTGTATTTTTGGCTGTCCTGGACTCACTATGTAGACCTGGCTGGCCTTGAACTCACAGAGATCCGCTTGCCTCTGCCTCCCTGAGTGCTGGGACCAAAGGCGTGCACCACCATGCCTGGCTGAGGTATTGTTTTTTCTAAATAATATCCTTTTTCTAATAAAGGTTAAAGTCTGAGGGCATAGCTGTCGGTGGTAACCGTGCTTAGAATGTGTGAGGCCCTGCATTTGATCCCAAACACCAAAGGGAGAAAACAACATTTACTATAGAGCTCCTAGAAAAAGCATTAACATTCCTGCCTGACAGTATCCTTTCATTCCCATCTCTCAAGCTGGGATCCCCTAGGAGCCGGTAGGTCCCTGGGAGGGGGTGGAGCCGTGGGACCCCTGCGTACCCCTGAGTACGTACACGTACATGGAAGGTAGAGGACCCTGTACCTTATCACATACTTCCTGTAAGTGTATGTCCACATGTGGTGGTCGTATACAGTCATTATACGCACACAGTAGGTGAGTGAGCCAGGAATGGGCCATCCATACGGTGTTGATGTAATCTAGGGAGCAGCCAACAAGTGAAGGGGAGGTCAGCCATTCCAAGTCCTGTCCTGTGTGGTGACTGCCTGCTTCCTTATCTGACCCTTCTCTTGAACTGTAAGCACATAAGAAGCAGAATCAAGTTCCTGGGCCTGCACAGGCAGATGGGCCACTTTGGTCAATAAATATTGGTAAAATGAAAAGTACACAGCCTTCTTGAGCAAGTCACTTCATTGTTTCTTTCTGTGACCAAAACGTCACTGAAAAGATGAAATCACACAACATATGATGCTGGTGGGTGAGACCGGGAGCCCTGTGCAAGTGAACTGTCTTCTCATTATTCTTGCAGAGCTGACTGCTGTTCCTTCTCTGGCCCCAGTCAGTGAGATCTTACTGTGTACCACTCCCTAACAAGCAGTTTCTTGGCTAACCTGATGGAAAAATGTAAGGTAGCTTTATAATTAAAGATGATCATCTCTGGTCTTTTATTTTCAGGTACTCTCATGTAGTCTTGAACTCACTGTGACCTTGAGCTGTTCCTCTTGCCTCTACCTCCCAAGCGCTTAGATTGCAGGCATGTACCGCCATGCCTGGTGCTGAGGATGCAACCGGGCCTTCATGCTAGGTCAGCACCTTGTCATATGAGCCACATCCCAGCCCAGCTGACCCCAAGTCTTCATAGGGAGTTTACATCCCACATGGAAACGTGCTTCCATCTTCCGTAGAGAGAGGCGGCCAGTGGGCTAACCACAAAATTTGCCAGAAAACAATTGAAGGGACTGTGACTGTCATTGTGGTAAAAGCTGATAGGGCGGTGGTCCTCAGCCTTCCTAATGCTGCAACCCTTTAATGCAGTTCCTCATGTTGTGGTGACCCCCCCCCATAAAAATAATTTCATTGGTCCTTATTCATAACTAATTTTGCTACTGTCAGGAGTCATAATGTAAATATCTGTGTCTTCTGGTGGTCTTAGGCGACCCCTGTGAAAGGCTTAACTCCCCAAGGGGTCGCAACCCACAGGATGAGAACCACTATGATAGTGTCCTGTGAACTTTGAGATACTCAAGAATCTATAAATCTGGAGCCGGGGAGATGGCGCAGGGTTGAGGACCATTCTGCTTCACAGAGGAGCCAGGTTTGGTTCCCAGCACTTTGCTCAGACGGCTCACAGCCTTCTATAACTACAGCTCTGAGAGGTCCTGCACTCTCTTCTGGCCTCTGCACACGTGCAAACACGTGCACATACAGACACATGAACATACACATAATTAAAAATATGTGTAAATCTAACATTAGAGCACGCACTAGGCTTAGCAGGAAGTTTATAGAAAAAGGATATCACCGTGTCTTTAAAACGCTTGGCAGTTACCGTTCAAAGGCTCAGATGATAACTCAGAAGCCCTGTGGTGAGCACAGAGATGGTGGGTGGCTGTCCCCAGAGTTGACCTCCTGCCCCTGAGTCATAAAAAGCTGCCTTTTTATATATATCTTGAATCAAGTACTTTGGGGAAATGGTTACATTTTCAAGTCAATGTGACAATTTTTTTAAATCTCAGCAAGATTTTGTGTATTACTCCAGATGGAGTCTGTGACCTTTTACGTTTGCTGAAAGAGGAAAGTATATATATATATATATATAAGAACATTCAAATAATCTGAAATGCATGAAAGTATCCACTCTCAGATCTGAAAGATCTCTCACCTAGAAGTGAGCCCCAGATTTAAATGACTTAAAGAGATTTTTTTTTTTTTTACATGGCAGCATCATGTAGACCTGAGCATGGTGGTACTCACCTAGAATCCCAGAACTTGGGAGGCTGAGGCAGGTGGATTGCCTCAGCTTCTAGTCCTGCCTGGGCTATGGAAGGCAAGCCAGACTGTATAGGAAGACCTTGTCAAAAATCATCTTGATGTGGGGGCTGGAGATGTGGCTCTTGCAGAAAATCTGAGTTAGGTTCCCAGCACCCACATCAGGTGGCTTCGCTGCTGCCTTGACTCCAGTTCCAGGGCATCCAGTGGCTTTGGCCTCGGAAGGCTCCTGCACACGCGTGGTGCATATAACCCACGCAGGCAAAGGCACACATAATTTGTTTTTTAAATCTTGGCTTAAGTGGAAACATTTCTCATTCCTCTTTAGTGCAATACCATGAAAATAACAGATTGGCACATGAACTTTTCCTTTTTTTTTTCTGTAACCCCCCAGAATTTCATAATCAGGCAGGAATCAGGAAGGAAAACAATCACAAAATTAAACCAAGTGGCCTCTTTCCATAACTCCATCACAAGTCAAAAAATTATTTAAAAAACACATCAGCAGGTTCATCACATTGAAAAATTCTTTCCACAGCAGTCATAATGACAAGCTGTTACTCAGGCTTTTAACTCAGTGCTGTTCTTTAACTCTTTTTAAAATGTGGCAGAAACAAAGTAGCCCAGGTTGGCCTCATACTCAGCCTCCTGAGTGCAGAGCTCAGCAGCCCCCCCCCCCGTGTCTACTTCAGTAGTGTTTCCTACGGATGTGCTGATGCACATCAGCCCTCTAAACCTTCCATCTTGCCAGAGCAAAGCTGTGAGGTTTCTTACTCTCCTTCCCTGCGGTCACCGACTGCCAGTTTCTGTCTTCCTGGTATTGAGCGCCGGGCACCTTGCAGGTGGCATCACGTGTCTTGTCCTCCCTGGCTTTCTTCTCGCCATATCCTCCAGGTTCCTCCATGAGGCTGCATGCTGGGCTTTCACCGGCCCTTTCTGGATCTGTTCTATCCATGAACTTTTTTCTTTACAGTCAAGCCCCAGTGCTCCGAAAGTAAATGTTCTGAAGATCATATCTATTGTAGTGTCCCAGCGTGTAATTAAATTAGGGAAAAACAAATCAAAAGGCACATTCGGTTCTCGAAAATGCCCAGAAATCAAGAGAGATTTTTTTTTTTAAGTGACTGAACAGTGTAGAACTTTTTTCATCTCAAAAACAGCCATCAGGTCTGAAAAGCCTGTGGTGAGCCCCTAAACGTTTTTAGTTGTTTCCATACAGTGCTAGGCCTACCCATCTGTCAGAAGCCAGTACGTGGCTCTGTTTTCCTAAGTGCTCCAGTTGAGATAGCTGTATTCCTGTTTGTGGAGAGCACTCCTTCCCATCCAGAAACAGCCTCAAGTTCCATCCTTTATCAAGAGGGAAAAGCTTTGCCTAACAGTAACCCGGGCTTTGTGCCTTAACTTAAGCATATGATCCAGTGGGGCTTTTTTTTTCTTCTTTTTTAATAGACAGGGATTTTCTCTGTGTTACCCTGGTGTTCTGGAGCTCACTCTGTAGACCAGGTTGGCCTTGAACTCAGAGATGCACCTGCCTCTGGCTCCTGAGTGCTGGGATTAAAAGTGTGTGGAGTGCCGCGCCCCCATGGCATGTGTATTATGGCACTCCTGTGAGGGCCAGAGGACAATTCCAGTTCTCTTCTTCCGTGTGGTCTCTGGAGTCATGAATTAACCCAAAGTACCCCTACCTGCTGAGCCATCTAGCTGGCCCACTGTCTGTTACCATCACTACATTCAGTGTCAGAACATTTCTCCATCTCCAGTAGCAGTCGCCCCTGCTTTTCCCGGTTACCCCAGGGGCGAGTAACCACTGTCTGGATAGACTGGCCTCTTCTGAACATTTATACAGTAGAACCGTGTGATGAATGTGTGTAGGTACAGGAGCGCACGTGTCACAGTGCGTGTGTGGAGGTCAGACGATGGCTGTGCAGAGTCAGTTCTCCCCTTTCCACTTTGATGTGGATTTGGGTATTCAAACTAACTTCTTCTTACTTGTTATTTTTATTTTATCTCTTGAGATAGTCTCACTGTGCAGTCATGGCTGGCCTCAAACTCGCCAGACCCTCCTGCCTCTGCCTCTGCCTCTGCCTCTGCCTGCTGGGATTAAAGTTGTGCCCACTATGCCCAGCCCCTTGGCCATCTTGAAGTACACATTTCGGTGAAGTTGGCTGGCTTTGTGGTACAGTCCAGACATCTCTTCCTCTTGCTGTGTGCCATTGAATAACAAGCCTCCACCTTGCCCTCACACCACCTCTGGTTGCCGCTCCTTCTTCCTGTGGAGGTGTGGCTGTTCCAGGCACCTCAGTCAGTGGGAGCGTGCAGCATTTGCCGTTTCCTGACTGGTTTATTTCCTCAGCAGGTTGTCCTCCAGAGCCCTCCCATCTGGGTCCCTCTAGGACATGGCAGGATTTCTTTCCTGCCTCCTTCCATGGGGCAGAACCTTCCATTGTGTGGCTTTGCCGCAGTTTGTCTCTTCACCAGCTGACAGGCATTTGAGTTGTTCCTACTTTTAGACTCCCGTGAAGGACGTTGCTATGAACATCGGTCTCTGTGTGGCCCTGTTTTCAGTTTTCTTGAGTATAATCTCCAGGAATGATAACTCCATGTTCACCTTCTCAATCAATTGAAAACTGTTTTCAAAGCCACCCGCTCACCAGTGAAGCACTGTATGAAGATTCTAATTTATTCCCATTGTTGCTAGCGTGTGTTGTATTTTATTTATGTTTCTTTGTTTGTGGGTCTTGCTGTTTTGGTCCTAGCTGCCAACACCTATCGCGTTGTCTATCTCTCTACTAATAGGCAATCTGGGAGGCACTGCATTGTGCCTTTACGTCTCCCCAAGAGCTAGTTTTATTATTTTATTGTTCTTGCTGAGGCTAGAACCTATAGGACAATGTCAAACAGAAATTGTGGGCTTGTTTCAGGCTTTTTTTCTTTTTTCTTTTTTTTTTTTTAGCTATTTTATTTGGGTTCCTGTATCTACCACCCTTCTCCACCCCAATCCCTTCTAACCTCCCAACAGTAAGTAGGTGTGAAAGAAGGTCAGAGGGGAAAGAGGATGTAGACCTCTCCTTAGACTACTTCCTGCTGGTTAGAGGTGTTGAGTTTCTTGGGGCAGGGTTGATCTTCACTGGTCTGGTTTGGATCTTACATTTTTCTCTTAGTTTTGGATTTATCTGATCTTATGTATATTGAGTGTTTTGCCTCCTGTACATAACGAATGTGCACCGCACACGTGCCTGCTGCTGCTGGAGGTCACAAGGGGGGTCAGCCCCTGTGGATGGCGGTGAACCATCATGTGGGTGCCGGGGACAAACCCAGGTCTCCTGCAAGAACAACAGGCTCTCTTTACCATTGAGCCATCTGTCCAGGCCCCTCTTCCGCAAATTTAAAAGAAAAGCTTTGCAGATCTGAAAACCGAATCATATGGCTGGAAATATTTGTTTCTGGCCTCCAGACGTTCTGTTACAAGGCATGTTAATCAGAAACCCTATGGAGAGCCCAGAAAGTCACCGAAGACTCAAGAGCGATTTCACTTGTGAGTTTGTGAGTAGGGCGTGGTGAAGCTGGAACACTGAGGCTGCCTTTCTGCCCCACTTGGGTGGTGGTGTGTGGATGCTGTCAGGTTGCTGGGCCGGGGAGGCAGCTCCTTCATTTGTTGATAGAGTTCTGTAGCCAGTAAGAGAGGCCAGTAAGGAAGGTGGGCACAGAGGTGGGATATGGGGGCACATGTGACAGTCTTCTGGGGAGACCTGAGTTGACCCCATAGGAATCCAAGGACAGAGTAACAATACCACCAAAGCCCAACGTGGTGGGCCAGGGAGTCTATTGGAGGTTACTCATAGGACTCTGGACGACTCTAAGACAGCTACACCACCAAAAGCTTGCCCCAACATGAGTGACAGCCAGCCTGCAACCCTGGAGTTGTCAATTTAACAGGTGGGAGAATCTCCTCGCCTCAGCAGCCCTTGAGGCTTATGTAACCTTGGGGAGGGAGGAGCCTTGAGAATCTGGCTAATTTGGGGTGCTTCCTGGTACTTCTGAGTCGTTTTGTGTCCGTCTCAGAGGTTCAACAAGCCTCTTGCCACAGCCCACCCAAGGAGGTAAGAAAGGCAGCCCAGAGACTGAAGGCTCACAGCCTCCTCGCTTATAAGCCTTTCTTGATGTGTCTACCACAAACCATGTTACTCTCAGACTCTTAGCAGGTGTCATCTCCGAAGTCAGTCTCAGAGAGAGATTCTGGGGACACTTTCCATCTGCTTCTTTGCCCCAGTCCCCGTCTTTCCTTCCATGGCCAGTCCTTTATATATGGGTATGTGCACAGCATTCACGGGGGAGCCTGAGCCCACACACCCACTGGCATCTCAGATGGCAAAGAGCATGAAGCAGTCCTCCCCAGAGCTGCCTTTCTCATCGTGGCATCGCCTTCCTCCATTCAGGTTTTGTCCCTGTCAGCTTCTGGTTTCCATATCTGTCCAGTGGGACACAGGGACCACAGTGCAGCTTTACCAGCTTAGGAGAGGCACCCAACGGAACTTCCCACACACAGGTGCACAGCAGCCCCTTCGGGTGACTGGTACACATGTAAATTCCTAGAACGCTCAGCTTCATTTGAAACCAAATTATTCCATTCCCTTGCTTCCACAGGAAATGAAGGGGCAAGTTGGAAATGAGGGTGTCCCCACAGAGCCCATCCATGTGAAAGGTCAGAGGTTGGTGGCCCTGAGCCGAGCTGCTCAGCCTCTGAGCCGGACTGTGCGTGTGCCGTTTGCTTTGGTTGCAGTCGTAGCCAGCTCGGCCCTTGGAGACCGTGGAGTCTGTTAGCACTGCTTCTGAACTCAGATTACAGGACTTCTCAGAAGAATGGTGGAGGAGGAGGCTTCTGGAGTGCTGGAGAGAGGCTAGAAAGGGGGCCCTCTGTGGCGTATGTGCCTGTGCAGAGCACGTGTGCCTTGACCTCACGGTTGTTTAGTAACATCCCTTCTCCCCCGACTACCTTCCAAACACATGCGTGAGCACACACTCACACACACCATACATGCACACACACGATGCACACATGCACAGACACACACACCAGACACACACTTGCAAGAAGATGCACACTCACATGCACACACATGCACATGACACAAACACAACACTTGCACACATGCACACACATGCACACACACAGACACCACACACATACGCACATGTGTGCACACCATACATATGCACACACACATTCACACATGCACTTGCACAGGTGCATACTCACACGCATGCACATACACTCGCGCACACACAACCAGACACACTGCAATGTAAAGCCCTCCTCAGTCTGGAAAAGTCTTTCTCCTGGGGCATCTGTTGCTTGCTGTGTAATGACAGGTTTGATGGTTTCTATCTCCGCATTCCGCTGGGACAACCTAGCCAGAGGCCACACCCCGCCGACCTGCACCGCCAAAGACCAGGGTGCAGAGCCAGAGCACACCCAGGCTGCGTGGAGCTGGGACGGCCACCTTCTGCTTTGGCTCAGTGTAACTTGCTGTGTGACTTTGGCCGTGTTCCTCACCCTCTCCGTAACTCAGGGCTCCAAATTACACAACAGGACTGATGGTCCTGGTCTCCTGGCAATGGAGGGAGAACAAAGTAAATTATGGTCTGCAAGTGCTTAGGCATCCAGGAGACAGGGGCCCCAGAAATCCAGTGCTTGCCTCTTGCTTTGGCTGAGGTGGTAGGGGGTTATGGGCTCTCTGAGGCATTTACCCAAGGGACCCCTCTGTGGGTGTATGTGCGTGTGCCTCAGTGTCACACTGAGGCAGACGAAGGCAAGGCAAGCCTGCTTGCAAAAGAGAGGGCCTGCAAGTCTCTTTCCTGTGGCTGCTTCCAGAGAGGCCTGGAGATCTGCACGGCCTGCTGGCAAGTAGCCCACAGTGGAGGTGGGGCTGAACCAGGTGACTTGCTTTGCTAACTTCTGGTTTCCCTTTCCAGTCTGATCTGTTTCTGGGTCACTAGTTGGATGGGTCACAAGTTATACGAGAAAATACAACAACCCAGCAGCAAAGGCTGGCAGTCAGGCTACTGAGCAGCCGACCCTGCTGGCAGGTGAGCGGAGAGCAGCAAGGGGGTGAGGGGGAGGAAGAAGAGCACAGCCTTCTTAGGACTGTGGGGCTGTCTGAAGGAAACTGATTGTCTGGATCCGGCCCCTATGGGGCCGCCCTCCTCAAGGCACAGGAGGGCGAGTTTCAGCTCCCCAGTCTGTCTCCCTGCCGTTCTGGAGCATCACATGCTGAAAAATGAACTGTGGGTTTTTTGTCTTCATCAGAGTGCCTCAGGTTCTGCTTCTAACACTGTGCTTTGCCTCCTGATGTTGCTGTACAAATTACATCAAACTTGATGGCTTAAAACAGGAATGTATTGTCTTACATTATTTCTAAGGCTGGAAATCTAGAGTGGTCTTGTCAGCTAAAAGTCAAGGTGTCTACTGGCCTGTGTCCCCTCTAGGGGCTCTGAATGGCATCCATCTTGCCCTTCCAGCTTCAGGAGATGAGTGCGTTCTTGGCTTGAGGCCCCTTCCTCCATCCTCAGAATACAAGGATCCATCCCTAACTTGGAGCCTCCTGCCTTGTATGTGTGATGAGTCATGAAGAGGGCTGGTCCCAGCCTGCCAGCCCCTTTTCTGTCTTGCCTGTGTCTCTTCCCTGTACTTTTTCTTTTCGAACTTTCTATTTTGTTTTGTTTTTGTCTGTCTGGGTCTCACTGTGTAACTCCAGGCCAGCCTCAAAGTAGTCATCCTCCTAGGGCACGTTTGCAAGATCACAGGTGCATGTCCCCATGTTGGCTTTCTTCTTAGGCTCCCAAGGGACTTCTTGGGGATGGGCAAGAGCCTTGGGGGCAAGTACACAGTCTTAGGAACCTTCCCTGGAACCGAGGAGCATCTGAGTATGGGGGCTGTGGCTGCTGCAAAGACAGAGTCCAAGCATAGAAGAGGGGCTCAGTGTATCTGGACTGTAAGAGACAAACTGAGGGCCACAGTGGCTCACATGCCAGTGTGACCTAGGCGTCCACTTGACCCCTTTGACTGCAGGGTGACTTCAGCAAAGCTCCACCATGCTTCCCAGGCCTACATGCTTTTATTTTTAGTTTGGGGTATTTTCTATTGTTTGAAGGTTGCCTTGCAACCCGTCTGCCTGGAGGCTTCAAACAATATAGAGTTTCTTTGCTGAGCAGCAACAGTAGCCAAGAGAGACCGAATATAAACTTTTAAGTCTGTTTTCTCAGAGTTTGTACATCAGCGGTGGCTTTAAACAGAGGAGCACCCCCACCCCTACCCCCACCTGCTCACCTCTTCTGGAGGAGGGTGGAGGGGTAGCTGGTGGAGAGCAGTGTGCATACTCTTATCGTTTGTTCTAGCACAGGGACAAGCACCAGCATAGGAAAACAAAACATCTGCTATTAATACAGCCCAGTCCTCCAGCACATGGGCTGGGTTTGATTATTTGTGAAAGGGAAAGATGCACCCCTCTGACCTTCAGAGCTCTCTTGCCAGCCAGGACAGAGCTGGCAGAGGCAGTGCCCTCCATTATTCGAAGGGGATGGGAACCAGGGCTTTGGACAGGAAGGAGAAGCTTTCAGACTTGTCCCAAGAGAAATGATTTGCCTGGCTCAGTATGTCTGAAGCCCTGGAAGCTTCATTCAGAATTAAGAAAAAAAGAGAGGGGGGAGAGAGGGAGAGAGGGAGGGAGGAAAGGAAGAAAGAAAGGAAGGAAGGAAGGAAGGAAGGAAGGAAGGAAGGAAGGAAGGAAGGA
>NW_026590062.1:11118788-11141083 GCF_907164565.1 Psammomys obesus | reverse complement strand
GGAAGGAAGGAAGGAAGGAAGGAAGGAAGGAAGGAAGGAAGGAAGGACAAAAGCAGGTTCAGGCAGGTTGAGGCAAAAAGCTAGACTGGGAAAGAGCCAGAGTACACCCCACCTTCCCATCCAACCCAACAGAAATCGCCATCACCATGTTTGTGTCCAACTCCAGGAACCAGAGACCCAGGCAACCTTGCCAGGATCCTTAACACAACCACTTACTTGGCAGTGAGCAAGGCTAAAAGAGGTCAGAGCTGGGAATGGACAAGAGTGCTATGCTGAACAAATACAGGGTCCTCTTAGCCCTTTCTCTTCCCAGTGACGAGTGCCCAGATTGGCAAGGGTTGCCTAGCTGTCTAGTCAATGATAAGCCTTCAGCTGGCAGAGAACCAGAGGGAAGGGATTTGGTGTGGGACAGGAACACACAAAACACCTAGTCGAGTGCCTGCTGCGTCACCCCAAAGGCTCCCCAGTGCTCTAAGTGCCTGAAAGGTCTCTGTTTGTCACTCTCCACATGCACCAAAGTCAGGCTGCTGCCTCAGGCCCAGAGAACATTTGACCAGCCAGAAGCCCCAAGCAGGTACTGGGAGAATTGGGCAGTGCGAGCAGGGCCAGCCCTCTCCAAGAACAAACAGGACAAAGGTCGCTGTACTCAAAGCCGCCTCTCCCATCCTGCCTGGCTCCTGTGCCCCAGGCCACAGGTTGTCCTGGCATTGCCACACCAGGCAGAAACCTGCCGTTTCTGTGCCTGTTTGTCACCCCAGCTCGCATTCCTCAAGTGGGACACAATGCCATCCTAGTGGAAGCCATGGCGTCTGGTCTTCTTAAAACAGGAAAGCCATCATGTGTGAACATGTTGGGGAGCCACACGGTTGTGACATGTTTTGCTGTGCCTCTGGGAGTACGTATGAAGGGGAAGAGTTTTTAACAAAAGCCAGCTGCCCGGCCTGCCCACAGAAGCAGCTCTCCGTGGTGGGGCTCTCTCAGGATCTGAACCGACTGACACAGTCCGACACTGCTGGCCAGGCAGGCCGGGATTTGTCCCTCCTCCAGCAGCTCCAAGTATCCACTGGGCTTCTCTTTGAGAATCCAAATGAGTCGGAGCCACAGAGTGTGCCAGGAGTAGGCAGGCCTGGCACTCCTTAGCCGGAGACAGAGCAAGAGAAAGAAGGCTTGGACATTGTGAGTCGCTGAGGTCCTGGCCGTCAGCCTTCTTGCTGGGTAGATGTGAGGAGAGTTGTTGCTTTGCCTTATTTGTCTGAAGACGGCCTTCAGCCCCTGATCTGATGGTCTAGCCACTAACACTCACAGATACTGCACAGAACAACCCACGTGGCTTCTCTATTTGTGTTGTAGTGTTGTTTTTGTTTGTTTGTTTTTGTTTTTTAAGACAGGGTTTCTCTATATAGCCTTGGCTGTCCTGGACTTGCTTTGTAGATCGGGCTGGCCTTGAACTCACAGACATCCGTCTGCCTCTGTCTCCCTGAGTACTGGGGCTACAGGCGTAGCCACTGGCACCTGGCTTTTTTGTGTTTTTGAGGCAAGGTCTCCTGTAGCCCAGGCTGGCCTCAGACTCACTGTGTAGCCCAGGTTGACCTTGAACTCCTAGTCCCCTTGTCTCCATCTCCCAAACGCTGGGATTACAGATGTGTGCCCCATCACGCCCAGGGTGTTGCCTCTCTTCGCTTCCACAGCACCACGCGTTAGACACAGCACTAACCCGCTCATGAGTGAGGCCGGAGACTCGGAGCAGTTGAGCAGTTGTCTGTGCGTGTGTGAACTGTGACTGTGACCCAACCCCCTACTCTGCAAGGATAAGCGGGAATTGGAGAGCAAGTCTTGCTGTAGGTGGTGGCTGTGCACAGGCTTCTTAGAAGCCACAGCTCCTGATTTATGCTCCTCAAAGCTGTCTGAGGAAGTTGTTTAGTTTCTAAAGTGATAGATGAGGGCTGGGTCTTCTGTTTGCAGAGCATAGGGTGGAGGGTAAGTCAGGACAGTTTCTTTTCTCTAGTCCCTATGGGCTCCACAGGCCGATGGCCGGGGCAGTGTTTACATCATCATTTTCAAGGCACTGGTACCAGCGAGGTACTGGAAGCCCTCTCTCTCTCTCCCTCCAGCTACCCTCCTTGTGGAGAGAAGCCAAATGGGAGCATTTCCCACCCATCCCCTTTGACGCAACCAGTATCAGCCAGAAATCCAAGATCCAGTTGAAGCCTGGCTAGTGCGGGTTTCTGTAGACACAAACACCACCTTGGGTGCAGGAGTGCTCTGCATCCTGGTCGTGACCCCCTCCCCCCCCCGCCCCGCAGGAGTCAGCTGTCTGAAGTATTCATTCTGCAGATTGCGGAGGTAGCTTGCTGGGAGAGTCGGGAGAGAGGATGCCTGGGCTTGGAGCATTTGTGTCCAGGGCCTTTTCTTTAAAAGTCTCTTAGAGAAGAAGGAGGGCAGAGGCGTTTCTACAGACGGAAAGAGCCTCCCTCGTGCAGCTCTGAAAGGGAAATTTCAGTCCAGTACCTCACCCCTGCCAGTGAGTGTGCCACCAGCTGCCCCAGAGCCACTCTTGCCCCTTCTATGGGCATGCAATGCTGACAGAGGACCCTGGTTCCCCTGGCTGTCCCCAGGAGCTACCACAGTCTAAAGCTCCAGCTGGCCTGTCAGCCTTGCCCACGCTGCTCCTGAATTATACTCACTGGCCACGGGCCCTGATGTCCTCTGGTTAATAAGCAGCGCACATAAAGACACCAAGGACTCTCTGGAGAAGCAGAGAAAGTCTGTGGTTCCCTGAGTGCAGGCAGGAAGCCCTGGAATGAGCCCAGGATCGCTGGGCCTGTCTGTGTTCTCTGCCCTTTGTAGCCTTCCTTGTGGGCTATAGAAGATCCCCACCCAAAAGCCACAGTAGACAGCAAGGTGAGGCAGTGAGGTAGTTATTAATCATGGGAGGCATGCTGAAGCCTGAGGCCCCTTCTTGGAAGAGCTTTAGTCCTCTTTCCTGAGAGACCAGATCCACGAGGTTCATGTCAAACACTAACCTCGCTCCCTCTTCTCCAGGCCCTGGAAACTGCCAGGGTGGCTCTCTTCCCACCCACCTACTCCCACCCGTTTGCACTGTTAACCCCAGAACCTTGGGATACAGCCTTGAGAAGTTCCCGTAGAAGGAGATATTGGGGAACGTGTGTCAGACAACCCCCTAGTTGCCACTTGGTCTAAATCCAACACCCCACGGGGAGTTTGAGCCCCTCCCAGAACTTGCCCATTTTCAAGGTGTTGGTCACCTTTGACACCTCCTGCACGGATCCCCATTGCCAGCAGAGCTGTTTTTTGTCTTTCTTTCTCTCTCTCTCTCTTTCTTTCTTTCTTTCTTTCTTTCTTTCTTTCTTTCTTTCTTTCTTTCTCTTTCTTTCTTTCTCTTTCTCTCTCTCTCTTTCTTTCTTTCTCTTTCTCTTTTCTTTCTTTTTAAGCCCAGCAACATGACAGGTTGAAACTGAGATCTCTAGACAAATGCTTCTCACTTAATCCTCCCTGAGTTGGCCTCACGTTGCTTTGCCAATTTTATCAGCCACCACTAGTGCCTGCAGGAAACATTGCCTTTGTTCCAAGCATTATGTTTGGATGTGGGAATCCAGGGTAAACAAGGTGAAGTCCCTGTCCTTGAGGACAGACTGTTGGGAGAAAGAGTATAAAATGGAGGTCCTAGTCCTTCCAGACACCACCGCCTACCCCTTCTCTCATTCCACTGCTGCTTGTCACTTCTCGACTAGTTGCAGATCCTCAAAAGAGGGTTATTGGAGGCTGAGGCAGTAACAGGCCTGGAAACCTAGCACTGTGGAGGAAGAGGCCAGCCTGTGCGAGAGCATAGACAGGGAGTCCCTACTGTGAGACGGCAAGATGCTCTACAGGTAAAGACACCTGCTCCCAAGCCTGACAACCCGAGTTCGATCCCCCAAGCCCACGTGTTGGAAGGAGAGAACTCACTCCCAAAAGCTGTTATCTCGTTTCCATCATGCACTGTGGTATATGCACATCCAAACACATTCACAAAAAATAAATAATTAAAAAGGAGGAGGAGGAGAAGAAAGGAGGAGGAGGAAGAAGAAGAAAGAGAAGAAGAATGGGCTGGGGAGATGGCTCAGTGGTTAAGAGCACTGGCTGCTCTTCCAGAGGTGCCAAGTTGGATTCCCAGCACCCACATGGTGGCTCACAACCCTCTGTAATCACAGTAACAAGGATCCGACACCCTCTTCTGGCCACCACCACCACATGTGGTGCCCAGACATTCAGGCAGGCAAAGCAGCCATATACATAAGGTAAAAATAAGAAGCAAATTAAAAAAGAAAGAAAAAGAAAAGAAGAAAAAGGAAAGAAAAAAAGAACTGAGGCTGTTAGTAGTGCCTGGCTTAGAAAGGCAGCAATGAAAGGACATTTGTTGGAGACAGGGTCTTACTGTAGAGCCTGGCTGTCCTGGAACTCAGTCTGTAGACCACACTGGCCTTGAAGTCACAGCGATCCACCTCCTGAATGCTGGGATTGAAGGTGTGCATCTCCAGTCCGGGCTGAGGTGACATACAGAGCCTGGCACATAGGGCAGGGCCCAGTGTGTCAGGGAGCAGTGGACTAGTGAAGTAGCGAGGGACCCTTGTTCTTACGCCGCAAACTGTTTACTCTCGGCCAGGGTGTGTGCTTGAGCATCGTCTTCATGGGTAACGATAATCCACGTAAAACAGCAGTTTACTCAAGGGTGGGGGGACGCTCAGTTGGTAGGGTGCCCTCCTACCATGCACATAAAGACCTTGGCCCAGGCCCAGCATGATGGCTCAGAGCAGTGGTTCTCAACCTGTGGACAAAGGGTCCTTTCACAGAGGTCACCTATCAAATAGCCCGCATATCAGACATTCACATTACATGTTCATAACGGTAGCAAAATTACAGTTACGAAGTAGGAACAAAAACAACTTTGTGGTTAGGGGTCACCACAAGAGGAGCTGTATTAAAGGTCGCAACATTGGGAAGGTTGAGAACCGCTGACTCGGAGAGTAATGGCACTTGCTACTGAGCATCATGACCTGAGTTCGTTACCCAGAACCAACGCCCAAAATAAAGTTGTTCATCCTCCACACGTGTAGTGTGGCACAGTAGTGTCCATAAACAGATGCACAAGTGAATATGATAAATGTTAAAGGCCTGGGTTTGATACCCAGCACTGTATAAACGGGATGAGGTAGCCATTCTCAGCTACATATCAAGGTGGAGGCCAACCTGGGGTCTTATAGACCCTGCCTATAAGTAGTTTATAATAATAGGGTTGAGGCTCAGTAGTAGAGCACTGGCTGAGAATGCATGCGGCTCTGAATCCCATCTCCAGGACCACAGATAGGGAGATGATAGACAGACAGACAGCTAGCTAGGCAGGCAGGCAAGCAGAAAGATGAATTGATAGTCATTAAAGCCCTAAGATTCATGGCAAGAATTAAAAATGTGCAGCCTCTGGGAAGCCTTGAAGCCTGAAGCTGCAGGAAGGCAGATGCTAGCATGCCCTCTGTTAGTAAGGTGGCTCACTTAATCCTGGAAGCCTCACCCTCTCTGGTTTGGTTCACATTCTCCCAGAGAAGAGCATTCCCTGATAAAATGTTCCCTCCCTCGGTCCCCTGTGCCTCTTTATGGAGTGCCAGCAGGCACTGGAGCTGTCCACACTTAAGCCTCACCTGCCCGAGATGGGCATTCGGCTCCCCTAATCATGGTCCACAGCTCAACCACCCGGCTCCTGACCCCCACCCCACCCCACCCCCATCCTGGGTTTTGTTCCCTCGGCTCCTTAATCAAATTAAGGGAAAGGAGAAGGCTTAGATAGGGTTACTAAATATATTTCTGCGTAGGGGATAGAGAAAAAGAAGAGCTGGGGAGGAGGGGGAGTGTGAAATTCCTTAATGGAATGTGTCCTGAGCCTCCTTCCCCGAGAACGAGCCTGCCTGGCTCACCTCTCTGGGGTAAAGCGCTTGTCCGTCCACTATCTACTGGAGATAAGGCCCGGTGGCACTGCGCCCACCCAGGGAAAGGTCTGCCGAGGCCATCGGACCCTGTGAGCTGATCTGACCCTGGTCTATATATTTCACAGGACACCCTGGCCCCATAGGGGTGACTGGGCTCTCTGTGGAGTGTGACACCAACAGAGAAATTGTTCACAGCAGGAGGGCATAGTTCACTGGATGCTGTCCCCCCACACCAGGTCTTTTGGATTTTTTTTTTTCTTTTTACTGTTTGGATTGAAAACACTAAAATATAAAGGGGGAAGAAAAGCCACATAATCCACAGCGTAGCCTCTGGTAATCTTCTGAAATGCCTGCTTATTGGAAAGTGGACTCAGACACGCACATTGCCTATATGTTTCTTTTATATTTACCTTACAACTTTAGGGTTTCAGTTCACCAACATTTCTTCAGAAATAATCTCTCCCTAGTTTCTTTTTACATTGATTTGGGGGCGGATGGGTACCTGAGCCACAATGACTGTACAGAGTCTCAGTGAATATGTCAAAGTCAGAGGTCAACTTGAGAGGGTCCGTTCTCTCCTTCCACAATGAGGGTCCAGGGTATCAAGCTAAGCTCCACAGCAAGCACTTTTACCTGATGATCCATGTTGCCAGGACCCGGAAATAATTTCTAAAAACCGTAATTTGTGATTGTCCCTTATTTTAAGAGTGTATCAATAATGAGATAACTATTGCTCACGCAATCTAGTCTCAGAAGCCAGGGACTTGAAGAATGTTAGGTACCGTGTGACATTAATTCTTGTACTGACTCATGTAAGAGGTAAGGATAGGGAGGCTCAGTGAGGAGAAAGAACTTGTCCTCGATCCCTAGGATCCTGCAACGTGGACACAAACATTTTCTCGGCTACATACCAGTGGCTTTTTGTTTTGTTTTGCTTTTCCCCAGTGCTGGAAACGGAACCCAGGACCTCGTGGGTGTCAGTTAAGAGCTGTGCCGTGGAACTGTGTCTCCAGGTTCTGGTGGCTTTTTTTTTTTTTTTTTTTTTTTTTTGACATCTAAGTGATCTCCATGAATTTGCCATGAAGAGTGACTCTCCCCCCCGTTGGACATCCAGCCCACCTCCTGAGCCCCCTCCACTATTACCACCAACTTAGCTGTAAACCACCGCAGCTCACATCTCTCGCAGTTTCTTCAGGATTATTTCCTAGAAGTGAAATGACAGAATTGTCCCTTTACCAGCCTCGCTACACATTACCAAGTGACTTTCCAGCAGCCAGCGTGCACCCCCGACAGCGTGTGGAGATGACGCTCTTTAAAAGCAACCCCTCTCGGTAGGTGGAATGCCTCTCCCTCTATGTGATTGCATTCTCCCTGATCCCTGGTGAGGCTGAACTTGCCTTTGCGCGTTCATTAGTCAGTCATCTCTCCACAAGTACTTGCCACAGGGCAGCCTTGTCCCCCGCCCCCTCTCAGCCTGTACCCAGTTACTATAGGGAGGCCTCTGTGAGAAACAATCCGTATTCACATTGGCTATACCCAGCAGAACTTTGGTAATATGGATGTGTGCAACTGTTTAGACTCCTATCTCCCCCTCCCCCTCCCAGCCACACCCAACTCACTTTGGGACTCCAGCAACATTGCCACACCTCAGAGGCAAAAAGGTCAGAGTGCAAGATTTCCCTTCAACCTAATCTGCCATCTCAGGCCATTCTAGAGGGAGTATCTCTCTACAGGAAGTAACCAGGCCAGAGCCAGCAGGCCTGTGCCCTTGGCTTTCTCTTCCCAGGAAATTTAAATTCCTCTTGCTCTCTGGGGAGGTGAGGGAGCAATGGGGCCAAAGAAAGGACCTCAGTTTCTCATGAGCCTGTGGCCTCAGCTGCCTGGCCTCCCCACTGAGATTCTGATGGGCTCTCCTGAGCTCCGAAGAGGTCTGCCATCCTTAGCACTAAAGGGGAATGTGCCATCATCTCCCTTGGGTGTGTGAGGCCCTTCCCCTGGCTGGAGCACAGTTGGTTCAGAGGACCCCACCCAGAGCTGGGTGAGACAGCTGCCGGCATTCTCAGGGTCCAGAAGAGCATACACGGGAGCCCCACCCCCACCCCTGCTCCCGCTGCTTGTCTGCCAGTGTCCCTGTGGTGTGGCTCCTGTGTACAGTCACCCAGTCCTGTCTGCATCACCTAGGATTGCCAGCCTCAAGATTGAGCAACATGACCTCCGTGGGCTACCAGATATGTCTGTTCAGTCCCTTAGGTAGAGTTTTATCGTCTCCCAGCTTCAGAATTCACAGGGACTGGGGGATACTACACGCCAAGAGAGATGTCAGCTGGGGAGGGTCAGGAACTATAGCATGTCTCAGAAAGCTCATGATGGCACTATTATGCCAACCCAGCACCAATAGCATCAAACATCCGAGTCTGCCCCCTGGCAAAGCAGCAGTTACTCATTAGGGAAACAAAGGCCCAGAAGCCACACAGGACAAAGCCCAGTAAAAGGGCAAATGAGCTGTCACACAACGCTCTGTGATGCCGATGCCGATGAGGAGCTCTGGCTGACCAAGAGTGGCTGAGAGGCCTCTCAGAGCTGCAGCACTGCAGCTGCAACTGCAGCTGGATGGTGAGGAGACTCTCGGGACAGGTGTCCTCACGAGACCAAGAACAGAGTCCCAAAGGTGGAAGTGCAGGAGCCAAGCCAGGATCCTTCGAGCTACTACAGAATACAGATAGGAGGGCCTGAGATGGTCAGGGACCTACTAGACAGATGGGCCAGCAGGAGATGAACGATCAGGAGTTATGGCAAACGATCGGCTTATGCAATCGTGGGGGGCTGGCTGGGAAAATCCCATCCACAGGCCTGGAGGCTCCCAGAAGCTCTATCACAGGTGAAACTTCTTCCACAGGAAAGCCTTGGCTTGATGTCAGATTACAAACTCCTTAACAGTCAAGTGCTCATAGACATTAGCCATCTATAAACCTCCCCCTTCCCCCTTTTCCCTCCTTTCCCCTTTCCTCCTCTTCTCTATTTCCTCCCTTACCCCCCCTTTCTCCCTCTTCCCCTCTTCTCCCTTTCTTCCCTCCCCCTTCTCTCCCTCTCCCCCTTCTCCCCTGCCCAGCCAGGGAGAGCAGAGCAGCAGTTTGAGGCTGACATGGAGTATGGAAGTCTTGGAAGGGAGGTGAGAGGAAGAAGAAAGGGGAATCTTAACATGAAATTTGGAGTGGCTGGTGGTGACTCACACCTTCGATCCCAGCACTCTGGAGGCAGAGGCAGGCAGATCTCTCAAGTTCAAGGCCAGCCTGGTCTACAGAGCAAGTTCTAGGACAAGTTCCAGGCCTACGCAGAGAGGCCCTATCTTGAGGGGAAAAAAATGTTGGTAGAAGGACACAACCAACAAGCAAAGCAAATGCAGACCCCGAGGAAGCACAGCTACAAGCCAGAGGCAGGAAGACAGGACGTGAGAGGATTAAAGATGTTCAAGCCACGTCATTTTAGTATTTGTTTCCACTTTGATTATATGTGAAGATTTCTATAATAGACACTATTTTTCAACTATAGATGAAGCTGGTAGAATGTGAATAGGAGAAAGGAAACCAAGGCAGTGTGTTAGAACTGCACTAAGGAAGCACCCTGTTGTTACCTTTCCTTATTCCCAAAGTGTCCATCTGGGGCTGGGGATGTGGGTCAAAATGGCAGTGTGCTTGCCCGGTGTACCCAGAGCTAGGTTTGACTGCCCCACCCCCTAGTGCCACACGTACATGCACAGTGGCAATAACTGTCATCCCAGCAATCTGGAGGGACAGGCTGGAGAATCTGAAGTTCAAGGTCATCCTAAGCTATGAAACACATCTTGAAAATAATAGAGCAGGCCAAACTAACTCTGTCTTAACCTCAAGAACCAGGAAGGAAAAATGGATTTGTCACGGATTTCTCTTGGGGTGACAGCTCGTTTTCCTAAGGCTGATTCAGGTCCGGTCAGTTTGTTGACGGGTCCCCACCTGCCCTTGTTTCCCACAGACACAGCATCAACCAGTCTGAGAATTCCTGGGCTGATAGGAAGACTGGGGTTTCCAGAACATCTCTTCTCTCCTCCTTCATTCTACCCATCGCTGAAACCACAGGTAAAGCTGCAGAGGAAGAAGAGTAATGACTGAAGCTCTCTGTGACTCCTCCCACGCCTGCCTCTATTCCAGTAGGCCCCAGTGTGCCCCAAAAGACCCATAGGTCTAATCTCTGGGTTAAGGGAGTGAGCCCGGTAGGGGCTGGCAAAGCTGCAGGCCCTGGACTGACCCTGGTAGGAAGATGGATCGGAAACACCAGCCCAGCACTAGCAATGAGCCAGCTTGCCTGTCAGTGGGGAGGCTGGAAAGCGAAGGGTCCCCAACTTTCTGGCCTGATGTGACATCCAGAGGGGAGGTGACTTGTAGTGTGTGTGACACTGTTTAGACCTTTCCCTGGAAGAGTGAGATGCTGATCTCACTCTTAGGGTCACAGGCGACCCTGAGGCTCAAAACAAAACAAAAAGAGAAAGCTCTAGATTCTATGCACCTGCGCCCCGCAGAGCCAGTTTCATCCCTTCAGTGGCCCCAAGAACAAAATGACAGAATGAGGTCGACAACGCCTGACAGTCAACTCTCCCTCCTGAGGAGAAAGAGGAGGAAAATGGGGCCGGGTGGGGCGGGTGGGGTGGTGGTGTGGGGGAAGCGGCAATACTTTCCAGTTTTAGGGAGTTGAAAACTGCCAGCACAGGATAGGAGAGGATTCAGGTAGTAGACATTCCAACCTCAGCCTGAGTGGGGCTCTACCTGGAAACACCTTGGGAGGCCTAACTGAGAGATGTGAGGTGGGGCTGCCGGGCCCAGGACACCCGAAGAAGTCAGAGTTGAATTGCTAGAAGGATGGGCTCACACAGGTAGTGGGGTTAAAGGTTAGAGGCAAGGCTTATAACAAAGGGTGGGGCAGGCACAGTGTTGAAAATCAAGAAAGAAATATCAGCCTGGGACTCGACCTATAATGCCAGTTGAGTCAACAGTTCAAGGTTAGCCTGGGCAACCTTGTGAGACCCTGATCCAAGATATAAAAGGCCTGGGCTATAGTCCAGTGGTGGAACACTTGTCTAACGTGTGACAGACAAGGGTGGACACCCAGTAACGATAAATATGAAATATACACATACATATACACACACATACATGAAACATCGGATCTAGCAATCCCGTTACTTCATGCCTGGGCAAAGAACCCAAGAGGATTACAAGCTGTCTGAGAGGGGCATTTGCACTACTGTCTTCATTGACAGCACTGCTCACGAGAGCTCAGAGGAGAAGCCGTGTAAATGCCCAGTGAGAGATGACTGAATAATAAACACCGGAGAGTCCCTCAGTTACCCCAGAAAAACATAAAGCTGATTCTTTTTTTTTTTTTTTTTTTAATTTCTTGGTTTTTCAAGACAGGGTCTCTTTGAATTCACAGAGATCCACCTGCCTGTGCCTCCCTGGGCAGTGCTGGGATCACAGGGGTTCAGCACCTCAATGGGCTACATTATCTCTTTTGTATGTATGTATATATGTATGTATGCATGTATGCATGCATGTATGTATGTGTTTTTGAAACAAGGTCTTTTTACGTAGCCTGGGTTGTCCTGCAACTTCCTGTAAAGACTAGACTGGCCTCACAGTCAGAGGCCATCTTGTCTCTGCCCCCCAAGGGCTGGAGTTAAAGGTGTGTGCCACCGTATCAGGTTTGTGCCTAGTTTTATTGCGTCTTGTTCTGCTGAATTTGTGATATCACTGGGAAGCTTGCTCTTTTCTGAAGGGAAATGAAGGAGCAGCGGATCTGGGGAGAAGGGATGTGCCGGGGGGGGGGGACCTGGGAGGGGTGAAGGGAAGAGAGGCTGCCGTCAGGATTTATTATTGTATGAGAGAACGATAAACTTAAAATTAGTGAATTAAATTTTTTTAAACTTTTGATTATTTGTGTGTAGGTGTGATGGGTGAAGGTGACAGAACATGCTGTTTTTGAGGCAGGGTCACTCGTAATGCTGGCTGCAAGGCTGCGCACTCCTGCTTCCTGCTCACTCTCCTGACTGTCTCCCATCTCACTTCAGGGTTCTGGGATTACAGACACAAGCTACATCTGGCCCCTTGCGTGGGCTCTGGGATCTCCACTCAGGGGGGGCCCTACGGTTGTCCCACAAGTGTTTTTGCTGCTTGTTTATTTATTTTTTTCCTTTATTTTTAACCTGCTGAGCCATCTCACTATCCACTTTTGACAAATGAGGAAGTATGAACATGGTGTAGGTAGCTTCGCTGAAGATCATACAGTCAGTATCCAATGATTATAATTCTCTTACTTCATTTCTCTAGTTCCCAAAAGGTGGTGTTTTGACATTAAATCACACGGCTGAAGTATAGGCAGATCACAAGCTCAAGCACCCCCTGTGTGTGTGTGTGTGGGGGATGGTCTCTCTCATTAGCCTGCTCTTGTTCTGATACTTGAAGCCTTTTTCCTCCTTCCCACACTGCTCTCTGGTTGACATTTCGCTGTCTGCAGCTGTGTTTCTTGCGATTCTTTTCACCTAGGTCCCCTGATCTGGGGTCTGCAGGAGGTAGGGCCTCTCCTTTCTTGGATTTCGAGCAGTTTCTCATTAAGGTATTGTTCCTGGGCACAATGGGCTTCACGCTCACACCTTGCTGTACTTCCCTTTTCGTGTGCGTACAGAGCTAGCCGGGCATTCATCATGCCTCTTTCCCATTGTCCCCAGACTGGGAGGTAATCAAACTTTCTACTTTAAACCTTGGGTGAGCCAAGGTCAGCAAGATGTGTGGCATTGAGATGCCACCCCACGAAGGAAAATGACTCCATGGCGGCTCACCTTGTTTGGGGCTTTGTTTGCGTTGCCGTGCAGTTGTAATGGAAAACGAATAAAAATAAAAATCCCAGGGCTCTTTTTGGCCAGCGCTTGGGAAGTTAATCCCATTGTCCTGGCCAAATGCCAGCTCAGGTCCCTGCATTCTGTTGGCCTCTTGCAGTTCACTGGGGAGGTCACCCCCGCTTTCCCACCCCCCCTTTCCCCCCCCCCCAAGCTATGACTGGAACAGCTGTCCATGCCCCACCCTGGAAGAGGCTGCATTTCTGCAGAGTTGGAAGGGGCCCTTTCCCCCGTGGCCAGCTCCGGGAAGAGGGACAGACTTGGGATCAGGACATTAAAGGGCTGTTTGCAGCAGGGGAGAGCCTGTCTGTGTGTGAGCCTGTCTGGGCACTCTCATGCACTACTGTCACTGGCCTCTGTTGTGAAAATGACTTTCAGGAATCACTGATGTCTTCCCAGAACCCGGCATAAAGTCCCTCCCTTTGTTGTAGGCAGATTTAAAATGTTTTTGTATCTAAAGTACTTTGAATTTATCTCTGTACAGCATGCTGTTGTTGCTGCTTCTGATTGCTTCCCCTAGTGCTCAGCTCTCTTTCCACCATGAGATTTGGTGTATTTTGTGATATGAAGAAGGGATCTGTACAAATTCTGTACAAATGATCATATGTTCCCAACAGTGTAACAGCCTTGGATGAATGGTGGATAGAGAAAAATAGAGAAATGTTTTTATTTTATGTGTATGAGTTTTTGCTTGAATGTATGTCTGTGTACTGCACACTCGCTTGGTGCCTGTGGAGACCAGAAGGGGGCATGGGATCCCCTGAAACTGAAGTCAAAGGAGGAGCTAAGTCACCATGAGGAACCCTGGTCTTCTGCAGGAGCAGTAGTAAGCGCTCTTAACCTCTGAACCATCTGTCTCTCCAGCGCTAGCCTCCTCCTTGTTTTAAAACGGGGTAGCGTAGGCTGGCTTCAAACTACGGTCATCCTCTGTCTATTTTTGAATGCTCTGACTACAGGTGTGTGCCACACCACCACAGCTGGCCCGGTGGTGACAACAGAGCACAACCTCTCAGAGAACTAGTTATCAGATTCTGGGGGCGGGGCAGGGGGCAGGAACTGGGGAGAGCAATGTTAACACCTGACAGACAGGCTGGTTTCAAGGATGGAAGGAGGTCCTCAAGATGGGTGGTCCTAAGACGCTGCAGGTGACCCTTGAGCACACTGCACACGTGGAAAGTTTGTCAAAGATAACGTCTATCTTCCTGTTTTCCTTTCCTGTCTGATCTTAATTAGCCTGATTGTGTGTGTTCATCTCCTAGACTTATGTTATGTATCATTGAAATCCTTGCTGACATGTTCCAATGGTTTCTCAAGCTTTTTGTTTGTTGTTGTTTTTTTTTTGTTGTTCTTTGTTTTTTGGTTGTTTTTTTTTTTGGGGGGGGTTGGTTTTTCAAGACAGGGTTTCTTTGTGTAGCCTTGTCCGTCCTGGATTCACTTTGTAGACCAGGCTGGCCTCGAACCTGAGATCCACCTGCCCCAGCCTCCCAGAGGCGGGTGCCAGTGCACCCAGGTTCTAGCTCAGGTTTTATAGAAAGAAGGTAACTTAAAAAGATGAGATGGGGTGAGGACGCGGCTCAGCTGGTGAAGTGCTTGCCAGGCATGCACAAGACCCTTGGTTCGGTTCCCAGCTCTGTAGGAACTGGGAATGGTGGAACCCCAGAACTGGGGAGATGGAAGCAGGAGGAGCAGAAGTTAAGGGTCATCCTCAGCTACACAGCGAATTTAAGACCTGTCTGGGCTACAAGAGATCTTGTCTCAATAAAGGAAAACTAAAGAAATATATAAATAAAATAGGGCTGGGGAAGAGAAAGCGCCCGGAGGTGGGGGCTGGGGGCGGGTCTTTTTCTGGGTAACACTCCTCACTGTCAGCACAAACTTGTGAGTGCTGGGCTGGCACTTCAGCCTCCTCTTGCCTTTCCTTGGGTCTGAGAAGCCAGACTGTTCTGTGGCCTCAAAATGTCCCCTCCCTCAAGTTGCCATGATCTTCGGTCCCATCTGAGTTTTGAAGAGAAAGCTCCATGTGAGGGCTGTTTACTTTTTGGGGTGGGGGTGGAGGGCTGGAGCTGGCCTTGCTGTTTGCTGCCTTCCAGGAAGAAGGAGGGGCTCCTCTCTCTTCGGATGAGTCATGGAAGAGAAACTTCCAATGTTTGCAAACATCCCCAGCTAACCTTCTGCTTTCTGGGCTCTTGCAGCCCCTACCAGGGTTCCCTGGGTCCCCCAGAGAAGACTCCAGGGCGAAGATCAACGGGTGAGAGGTTCTGGCGCCACCCGTGGGGAAAAGCGGGATAGCTGTCTATCTCCGGACTCCAGCATGTGAGACACAGGAGAGGACCTTCTACAGAGAGTTCTGTCTACAAACCAGGCCCTGCTGTGGATGTTGAAGAAGGTCAAGGGCAGGAACCGGGCTTTTGAAACTAGGAGGCGGCTCAGCCGGCGAAGCACCCTCGATGCTCTGGGTCGGATACCCAATGCCATAAATCAAACCCACGAATTACTCAGTGCTTTCCCTAGAGGCCTGCCCTCTACAGAGGGCCTCCTGAGAACCCCAGACGCGCGGGTGAAGGGTAGTGCCGAAAAGAAGGCAGGGTGAAGCGCAGTCTGCAAGGGTCTTCCTCCCTAGCGAAGATGAAGGAGAAGCAAGCTAGAGAGGGTGGGAGGTTTGCCGGGATCTGGCGCGCCTCGGCTCAGCTGACTGCTGGAGCCAGATGGAGCTCATGATGCATGCTCCCAGATGGAACGGCTCAGGCATGTCAGACACACTTCTCTCAGGATACACAGTGTTCCCCTCGTCCCCCTTCGCCGGAGTGAGGAATCACAAGGTGACTCAGGCGGATGGCCAGACCCCTAGGATCTGTGGAGAGCTATCAGGTGGCTGGAGGGGGGCGGGGTGGGATCACAATAGACACCTGAACGTGCTTGCGGGTCTGCCAATCACCCTTTCCGCTACTGCAGGACATCAAGGGAGCAAGCCGGTCAACCTTGGGAACAAAGATCCTGTTCTAGGAATTCGTCCACGGCAACCCTATCTGTTGCTCTCTCTGTGTGTCCTTGGATTCCTGCCAGCCTGAAACTCTACCTGTCCACTGCCGCCACCCCGGCTGGGGAGCAGGGCCCCTGAGCCTCTAGCCTGCCCTGGAGTCTGCTCCTTCACTCCTCATTCTTCTCTTGGGCTACGAGACTGAGTGCTCTCCGCACTGTTTAAGGTCTAAGCATCTCGGGGAAGCTGGAGGGGGCTACGTTTGGGGAGAAGAACAGAGGAGACAATCTTTAGAAATGTTTCCACCAAAATCAAAGAGCAGGCCGATGGGATAGCGGCTATATTTAAAGTGCATTCCCCTGTTGGGGAGCCACAGCTTTGAAACCCATCCCACAATACTTTGCTTTACATGGCTATATGGCTCTCTGTCTCTCTCCCTCTCCTTTCTCCCTGAATATGATAAGGCTTTGGTTTCTCCCTAGAGCAGCAGCTGCAAAGAGTTTCATTAATTAATTTGTTTGGTATGAGTTGGCACCTGTAGCATGCTGAGCTCTGTGCTAGATGCTGGCGGCACCAATGAGGGAGGGCTAAAGGGTCTCGGAGCAAATGATCATCACGCATTTTTCTGGTCACTTGCTATTGCTCAAAGATCGCCGCTCTCCTGGGGCTTATAATTTGCTGTGAGAAGACAATGACCGTGAGTGATATGCCATATTATTATTATTCACCCGAGAGGCTGCCCGTTTGTTAGTCCTTCCGCTCAGAGGCTGAACTTCTTGGCCGTGTATGTTCTCTGTTATTTATGGCTCCCTTTCCAAAAGGACATGACCGCTCACGGACCCTCCCTTTGTCACCCTCCCAAGGGGTTCCCGGCTGGCAGCAGAGTTTGTCAGTCTGGACAATATGTGTGTCATGTGGGTGGGGTTAAAGCGGTAGGTGGAAGGAGGGATTGAAGATGGGGAAGACTGGCAAATCTTGGGACATAAAGGATTTAGAGTGATGGAGGGACGGAGGGAGGAAGGGAGGGAGGGAGAGACAAAGAGGAATGGGAAGAGGTTGAAAAGGAGACCGAGGCTGAGTGTGGTGGAGCACGCCTGTGATCCCAGCACTCTGGAAGGCAGAGGCAGGGGGATCTTTGTGAGTTCGAGGCCAGGCTGGTCTACAAAGTGAGTCCAGGACAGCCAGGGCTACACAGAGAAACCCAGTCTGGAAAAAAAGAAAAGGAGGCTGAGTTACTATGCTGGCATAAGTGGCATGGGTGGCATGAGCACCGTGTAAGGGCTGTGTGGTGTGCCAAGCAGCAGCACCTACTTCTGTGTAGGTGAAGCTCTGTGAGCCAAGGCTAGCCTGGTCTACATGGTGAGTTGCAGAACAGCCCAGGGCTACCTAGGGAGATCCTGTCTCAAAAATAAGTAAATAAATTAAATAAATCAGCCTGCAGAACTGCTGAGTTACAGCCTGGGGCAGTTGGGAGGTGGAGGTGACTTGGCCTGAGTAGCTGGTTAACCATTATTTTCCTGGACTCCCAGAAAACCTTCCGTTCATAAGCATCAGCTAAGAGTTGGAGTTTCAAACACTCATCCATGAAAAGGACATTCAGTGACACAGGTGTCAATTTGGGGTTAGGGGGAGGGGAAACTCTAGAAAAGATGTCCTGTTGCTCAGATTTCTCAGGTTTTAGCTTTGCAGCATGTAGAAAAGATGGTCACAAAGCACTGGCGTGTGTTCAGTTACACAGGCCATGCTAGCGTGAACACGAAGACTGACAGATGGCCATCTGGAGCCTGTTGTGGACAAGGACTCCTGAGCATAGCTCTCCCATTACACTCTTATGGACAGCCAAGAATGTTTAATGATGCCTCCCTTTAAACCTAGCATTCAGATGCTTGGGGCAGAAGCATCTTGATTTTGCAGCTAGCCAGCATTTCAACATGGTGGCCTTTTCAGCCAGCATTTCACTTGACAAACACACACCCAAAGCAAGCAAGAAGTGGCAGATGGGATCAGTCAGAGGTCCTGGCTCCTTCTGGCCTCTCAGGATAAGCATTTCATGACACTAAGTCTGGCACTGGTGCTTAAATGGGGATTTCTCATAGTACATGACCTTCAAGTCAGTCAGACTACATGAGCCAAAGGATGGGTGATGTTCCAACGGTGTATGACAAAGTCCCGGGGAGAAGTAAGCAGGGATACCCTTTAAAAGCTTTACTTTCTTGTCTTTGGAACCTCTGGTCAAGAAGATGTGTAACATCTGAAGAATCACATTCAGTCAATTAGTTATTTTTAATCTGGAATGAGTCACTGGAAGTCTTGTCGGATAGTGACATAGACATCCTGCTTGTTAAAGTGTGTGTAAATCAAAATCTGGAATGTGTCGCTAAATCACTGTTTGGGGGTGGAGAGGTGGCTCAGCGGTAAAGAGCATTGGATGTTGCAGAGGACCTGGGTGCAGTTCCCAGCACCCACGTGACAGAACCATCTGTAGCTCCAGTTCTAGGAGGTTCAGGGCCTTGTTTTGGCCTCTGGAGGTACTAGGCATGTATACAACGCACGTATATATTATTGCAGTTTGAATGCGTTTGAGTGCCATAGGGAGGTGTGGCCTTGGTAGAGTAGGTGTGGCCCTGTGGGAGGAAGTGTGTCACTGTGGGCGGGCTTTGAGGTCTCCTATGCTCAAGCTGGGCCCCGTGTGGAACACAGCCCCCTTCAGCTGCCTTCGGGTGTAGCATGTGAGTGCAGGAGTCTGAGGGGGCCAGGAGAGGCTCTCAGATCCCCTGGAGCTGGAGTTCTAGCTTGTTGTGAGCCATCCAATGCAGATGCTAAGAAAAGAACTGCAGCCGTCTGCACAAAGATACACACACATACACACACACACAGGTAAATCCAAATGCACCTGGGGGCTGGAGAGATGGCTCAGTGGTTAACAGCGCTGGCTGTCTTTCAGAGGACCCAGGTTCCATTCTCAGCATGCTCATGGCAGCTCACAGTGGTCTGTAACCCCAGTTCCAAGGGACCTAATGTCTTCTTCCTGCTTTCACAGTGGTGCAAGCAGAACATTCATTCACATTAAAAAAAAAAAAAAAAAAACTTTGAAAAAAAGACTAGTTTGAAGATAAAAACTAAAAAAGACCATTATAAGCACAAAAGCATTCAATTTTTGATAGGCTCAGTGGATGGGACACAGAAATCAACCAGCTAAGTGTACCATAAACAGATCAAACAGGACTGTGGTTTGCATGTAAAGGACTTGGTGTGCATTGCCTGCTAACACTAACTGTGTGATTGGAAGGACTCAGGACAGAATAGGTTGCGCTCAGACCTGTGTGTGCTCAGTTTTGAGCATGCCCAGAGATGTTGAGGGGCTGAGACCCAGGCTGTAGGAAAACAGCTCTGGTGCCCAGCTGCTCTTTTTAGTTAGGAAAGGACACATTGGTGCAATAAAGTTCTTGAAGTACTCAAAGGGATTGCATACAAGAGGGATTAAGCTTGTTTAGGGTGGCTTCGGAGAGCTGAATAAGAGCGAATGTAGCTAACTCAGGGAAGGTGGACTTGGCCCAGAATGGCACTGCTTTAATGATTAGAGCTGTCCAAATATGGAGCAGACTGACTCTTGTGGCCTCCACCACCTTGCAGGAGGCCTGCAGAGGGCTGAGAGCTGGCGGGCCTCTTTTCCAAGTCACCTCCTAACTTTTCTATCTGAACAGCTAGCTTTTTAAACCAACTTTCCTTTCATTAGCTAAAGACCTCTTTTATTTGCGCCTCTGAAGGTCTTTGATCGCACTTCATCTTTTTGCAATGCAAGTCACTTCTTTCCCTTCTCTTCCTGTCCTCAAGTGATTAAGTACATGGTTTTAAGCTTTGCTGGAAGACAGTAGCCTTTCTTCTGAAAGCCTTGCAAACAGGAAGCGAGGAAGCCCTGCGCATGACGGACTGAGCCCTCAAGGCTGCTCTGGAATTCACTGTGTAGACGAGGTTAGACTCAAACTCATATCCACCTGCCTCTGCCTCCCGAGTGCTGGCAGTAAAGGTGCGCACGCCACCACACCCTGCCTATTTCTTCTTTTTAACCCTTTATTTGTTTCTGCCAACTTTATTTATACATAAAGGTAACCACAGAGTTTGGGTTGATGATCGCTTTTGCCAACCTTTAAGACAAAGGTCTCAGAGATACCAATAGGAAACAAAGGCTTATTTGGTATGATAATATGCCTGGAGCCAATGCTGAGCTAAAAGCCATCCTATTGGTGTAAGGGAGTATTCCAGCCCTAAAAACAAACAAACAAACAAACAAACAAATGCAAAGAACATTCCAGAAGGGCAGTGGAATATGGTGGCAGTACCTCTGAGACTGTTGGCCATTCTCACCTCTGAGAGCCCTAATGCAGTTTTGCCTTCTCTTTGTTTTAAACCTAAGTTTCACAGCCATTCTCATAGGCAAGTGGTTCAGAGACCTTCTGGCTTATTCATGAATGGAAATCAATGGGCTGTAGTTCAGTAGACATTTGCTGAGGTCTTTGTGCTGCTGCAGTGCTTTGAAAGTTACTAATGGGCTGAGGAGGGCGGGACTCTCATTCACTTAAACTGCAGGTACTCAATAAATGATGACCAGATGTCAGGGACTTTGCTTTGTACTGAGGGTGGACAAGGCAGACAAGCTGTGCTCGCATGGAGCTCAAATCTGGGTGCCCAAGACACTAGGAGACTGGCAGTAAACAGCTGAACAAAAATTACAGCGTATTTTCCATAGCTAAGGGCTGGGGGAGGGGGAAGGACCTTAAATAACTTGATATAGGGTGCACTGGAAGGAAAGCCGAATTAGATAATGAAAGCATCTTTCAGGAGGGGACCTGTGTATGAAGATGGCCTTAGGGAAGAACCAGGAGCACCTATAGCCCCTGAGAGCAGAGCCTGGGTGGCTACAAAAATGAGACCCAGTGAACCTCTCAGACAAATGGAGAGAGGTCACAACCTTCCTGCCCTCAGTACCTCTTGCTGCTGGTGTGAAAACATGAAGCCAGGCAGAACTGGAACACAGCTAGGAGGAAGACCCACCAGCTCTCCATCCCCACACCCCCACCTTGGAGGCAGGCAGTCACCTGATCCTCCTGAAGAGGCTGTGCCCTAACCAGTTTCCACCTTGCTTCTAGGGAGTGCATTGCTATACACTAGAATTTTTGTTTGTTTGTTTCGTGTAGGGTTGTTGGTCCCTTTCCAAGTATCAATCAGAACTGCATGCCAGCCTCCACTCCTTGGAAATAATTAAATGAAATGACGTACTTGATTTTTTTTTTCAGCGATTTGCATCTGCTGAAGGAATCTATCTTAAGTCTATGGGTGGAGCCCTGTGGGACGACTCAAGTGATTTTGGGGGGCGGAGGGAGCGGCGTTGCTAAACACTCAAGTGGACCAAATGCTTTATTTTGCAACCTATTCCCTTCAGGAAGCTGCTCTTTGTGAAAACATTCGTGAATTCAATGCAAATATCCCCTGTTTAGTATGGCTTCCCACCTTCCTCTGTTTCTAAAATAATTTTTAAAAATATTTTAGACAAGGTCCAACCTTGCAGGCTGGTTCTAAACTCGGTAAGTGTCGGAGGATGACCTTGAACTCTTGATCCTATTGCTTCCACCCCTGCATGCTGGGATCACGGGCGGGCGCCACACTTGGGTGGGAATGGCCTCTTTATATTGGCAAAATTAACCTTTCATGGTAGGCTCTGTACAGACCTCACCGACAGAGCTGAGGATCTGTGGTTTAAGAATAGGTTTGAGATTGAAGGCGGTCTCTCTCATTGACGGAAGTGGAAGTCTCTCTAGCAGCCTTCATTTTAAAGGCAAAGCCAGGCACCCAGCACATGCGTAGCTGCTTCAGCATAACCTGTGACTTCTATGCAGACGTTTGTCAAAGGCTGTGTGAGCTACCAAAAACGAAATAAAACGTCCTCCCCCAAGAGTGGGATTCCCTGCCGGGGCACAGAACCCGCAGGGAAAGGAAGGGCTGGTGTTGGCGTGCGATGGAGATGGGGCTCTCGGCTGGGGGTGTGGGATGTGGTGTTCCCGAGGCGACAGATGAGCGCTTTTGGCTGTGTGGGAAGGGAACTGCGGAATTCCTCTCCGGGGTTGCCGAGGGGGGCTCGGAAGGAGACATTAGGATGCAGAGCACGGCTCGCGCTGCCCCGGTCGCCGAGGCGAGCCAAGGACACCCGTCCGAGCGCGCCTCCCCGCCACCGCGCGGCCCCAGAGTCCCTCGGCGGCGGGGCAAAGAGCGCAGAGACCCCACCCGCGAGCTCAGCGCCCTGCTCCCGCGCCGGGGCCACAGGCGAGAGCCCGGGCCGGGGCAGCTCGGGCTCGCCCTCCACCCGCCCGGGCCGCAGCGAGCGCGGCGAGCACGCGAGGGGCGGGCGGGCGCGCGCGGGCGC